>NC_090818.1:78664134-78920443 GCF_000390325.3 Nicotiana tomentosiformis
TGTTGCAGGGTATTGTATCAGCTGGCCAATTGGCCTCCATGTGGGGAACTATTCTTGGCCTCCTTCTCCTTTGTGGCTAGACTCCCTTCTCCTCATGTGGTGCTTTGGCACATTAATGCCTTATTTTTAAGCATTTGGTACAAAAATCAGGTTTCCATTCAAACTCAACAGCCTGCTGAAATTGTCTACCAGAGGGGTCATTCACAGTTATTTCTCTAGGAAGATCCTTTGTGACATTAACTTCAATGAGGATTCTAGCATAAGAGACTCTAGTATGCTTGGTTGTGCATCCATCAGCAAATAAGGGATTTCCTAGTGTACTTTCCATCCTACTCAATGAGTTAGTTCCCCAACAATTCATAGGAAGTTCGGGGAATTTAACCCACAAAGGAATTTTCCCTCAGAAACTCAGCTTTAAAATCAAAATCAAGAGTCCATTGTTTGATAATAATTGGTCTGCTGTTTATGGTGTATGGGTCCTAGGGGTGGGCGTCGGTCGGTTCGATCGGTTATTATGAAAGTACGGTTCGATTTATCGGCTTTTCGGTTTTGTAATATTAATAACCAAATCAAACCAAAGTATTTACGGTTCGGTGCGGTTTTTTCAAGGTTCCGTTCGGTTATTTCCGATTTAGTTTTGCGGTTATTAACAGTTCAAGATTTTTATATCCGATGTAAACTACGGATCTTTAGGCTGGCCTCTGGCTAGCAGTCCAGTTATAGCTAAACAAAATTGCAAAGAAAAAAATTTTTCCTTCCAATTTCCATATGAAAATCAGAAAGCTGTAACAATGACTAATCTCTTTGGCATGCATTATGAGACAGAAAATGTAAATACAAACCAAGAGTTACACCATTTATGTAACTGAATATAGACATATGTGCCACTGAAAGATTTCAGACTTGCCATTAAATACTTCAAACAAGAAGATAAGCAAACATAGTTTATCAAACACAGTTCAGCAAACACAGTTCATCAAACACATTTTAGCTAAAACTCGCAGCTACCAAAGTCCAAAACAAGCCTAGAAATACCATCACCAAACAACAAAACAGTGGCAAACTAATCACAAGCCACAAGCCATAAAGTAAGTCTAGAAAAGGATACTTAAAGTCTTAAATAAGAATCACTCGATGAGGCATGAGACACTTTTTAATATGCTTCACTAAGCCAAAAGTTCCATAATAATTCGGATGACAATTATAAACTCGACCACAATGAAGGCACTTTGCTTTGCTAGCTTCTTCATTTACTTCAACTAGCTCAAAATGTTCCCAAATAGGTGATCTAGATTTAGGACCACGAGGCATAGTCGGACCTACAAAAAAAATGTTATATCCTATAACAAATGTTAAACTACCATAACATAGAGAAGATAAAAACTTTGCGTGATATCATATAACAAGTATATTAAAATACCATACGCATACTGCTTTTTATTGTTGTAAAAGTTATATCAACACAGAGAAGATAAAAAAGACAGAGATATAGAAGTTCTTTATATGCTTCGAAGTTTGAATGATCTTTCCTTTGAAAGATTTTCTATATAACTCTTATATTTATAAGTTGAAGGTTTTTGGACTGGGAAAATGCAGTACACTGTATAGGAGTGAAAATTACAATAGGAAACAAAAAGGGAGCTGGTATTGTCTGAAAATATATTCAGAAATAAACTAAGTAGTATTTAACATCATGTGGTCATCTTTGTAAAGTATTATTGAAGAGAACAAGAATAAGACACTAGAATAAACTAATGTAGCTTAAGTTGTCCCTAATGTATTTATTGAATGGATTAGAATGTTTGAAAAAAATGACACAGAAGAGGTACTTTAGAAGTGTAGTGGAAGGAAAACTCAGAAGAAAGAGGTAACCACTAACCTGAGGAAGAAGGATGAGCGACGAGCTGAGGAAGAAGGCGTCACAGGGGCGTCGGCACTCGGCAACACTGCAGACAGAGGAGGAACCCTAATTTCTAATTTCTAAGGAAGAAAAATGGGAAGTAACGTAAGTTTTAGTTTGTAGGCTAAATTAGGCTTAGGGTTTGGGTAAATTGGGTGGGCTTCAGATGGGTATTGGGCTTCAGCCTTCAGATGGGTAATGTAAGTTTTGGACTCATACCCAAAATTTCGGTTTTTCAGTTTAACCGAAAACCGAAACACCAAAACCGTAAACCGCACCAAAAAACCAAAATTTTAAAATTTAAAAACCGCACACTGACCGAATAACCGATTAAACCGAAACCGAAAAATCAAAATTCACAGTTCGGTCAGTTTTTTCGGTTCGGCCGGTATTATGCCCACCCCTAATGGGTCCCCATATAAGATTTCCCTCAGGTCCTTAATACTCAGAAACCTGACAATGTAATAGCTCTCTTCGTGCAGATAAGTTTTAGCTTTTACCACAACATTCCAATATTAGCTTCATATATATGCTTGTAGTTATAGTGAGGCGTCTCCCCAGTTACATAAACAATGAGTGATTTTCTCCATTTTTCAGTTTCAATATCAACCTTCATTTTATCTAGGTTAACCACTAATTGGCCATTAATAACTTTAGGTGCGATATAGGATAGGTTAATACCATTTTCAGCTTATCGATTCCCAACAAATAGAGTTGTCTATGGTGCCTTAGGTAGGGTTTCCTTCGCCGGAGTTGGTGGGTCAGCTTTCTGCTTGTCTTTATCCTATAGAATCACTGGAGCATCCTGTAGTTCCTTAATTGGAATCGTTGACTTAGTTTTTCCATTTGGCTAAGAAATACTCTTAGCTGAACTGGAAAAC
The DNA here is from genome assembly GCF_000390325.3 of Nicotiana tomentosiformis. Classification (NCBI taxonomy): domain Eukaryota; kingdom Viridiplantae; phylum Streptophyta; class Magnoliopsida; order Solanales; family Solanaceae; genus Nicotiana; species Nicotiana tomentosiformis. The sequence goes on from NC_090818.1 coordinate 78,666,916, forward strand.
TCAAGTGCTTTATTTGGACTCATATTAAGCTTCTTCGATACCACCGTACTTGTATTCTGCAATCCCAAATCAATTGACCTAGTTGGGAATTGGTTCCCAATTAGGGTCACTACTTGTTGTGTACTTCCTTGTTCAATGGTTTCAATAATTACTCGAGTACTTACAGAACTTCCTACTATTGCGAGCGATTGTTTTCATGGTCTCCCCCTCTTTTTAGCCATGGCTATCCACAGTCAGCGCATGATAGAATAATATGTGCTGAGAGCATGAAGCTAGAGAGAAAAATCTTTTTTCGCCACAAAATAGCAATTATCATGTTTAAACAGGAAAATAACCTACATATGCTTACTAGCATGATTCAAGTAGCTCACGAAGGGGTACACACATACAAAGCATGATATCAAGGAGCATAGTATCCAATACAAGGCATATCACAGTCGAAGGACTATCCCGAACATGGATAAAATCCGGTGCGCACACACATGCTCCTCCCCTGCATGTGCGTCACCCTCAGCATGTAGCCATCATCAACAATCCAAGCAACTTGTGCCTCAAACCAATCCTAGGCAAGATACTTACCTCAAACAAGTCAATTCAATACTCCAAAAATGCCTTCCCTCGCAAATCGGCCTCTGAACGGCTCGAATCTAAAAAAAAATAACTCAATAACATCAGACAAAGCTACATGAATTAATTCCAAATAATTAAGCTTCATTTTTTATTCAATTTCTAAAAAGTCAACAAACGTCAACTCGGGGCCACATGGTCAAAACCCGAGTCAAGAGGTAGATCCCGACTACCCATAACCTCACTAGTCCAAATATGTGATTAGATTCCAAAACCAAGTCTAAATCGACCTTCAAATCCTCAATTTTCACTCTCTTAAGTTAAAACCCCCCCAAATTTCCCTCAAAATTTCATGTTTTGGGTATTAATAATCCATGTAGATTCTTAAACTAATATAAACAATGTATAGAAATCACTTACTCCAAAGTTTTGTGTGGAAATATCCATGCCAAAATCGCCTCTCCCAAGTCTAGGGTTCAATAATATGAAAGAATGGCTAACATCCTGAAATTAGAACTTAAGTGTTCTGTCCAGTGGTGTGCATCGCGATCACGACACACCCTTCGCAATCGTGTAGGCCAAAAATATGTCCAACGGGTACTCCACTTCGCGGACACAAAGTCTGCCCTTACGAACATGATGCCTGACCTGCTAATCCTACGAGAACACGTGCGCTGCTCTGCGAACGCGAAGACAATCCTTCGGCCTGGCACCACTCAATCGCGAACGCGACCCCCTACACATGAACACGATGCTCTTGCTCCCATCTCTCTGCAAATACTGCTCCATCCATGCGATCGAGAATAGGAAAAATCCCGTATGCTAGCTCTCCTTCTCCACGATCGCAGGACAATCTCCGCGATCGTGAAGCACTGGTAAACACCAGAAAACCAGCAATTCCAAGCCAAAGGCAAATGGTCCAAAACCACCCCGAAGCACACTCGAGCCCCAGGACCCATCCAATTATGCCAACAAGTCCCAATACCTTATCCAAACTTGTCCAAATGCTCAAAAAATCACAACCAACATCAAAACCAAGAATCAACGAGCAAAACACAAGTTGAGCTTCTCTTAAGTTCATTAACTTCCAAACTTCCAGCCAAGCATCCGATTCAAGCCTAACGAATCCGGATAACGTCCAAACTTTGCACACCATTTCCAAATGACAAAATGAACGTATTCCAAGTCACCGAACAACAATCCAAATCTTATATCATCAAAGTCAAATCCTAATTTAAACTTATGAACTCTCCAAACCTTTAAATTGCCAACTTTTGGCAAATAGAGCCAAAACATCCTAGGAATCTCCAAATCCAAATCCGGACATACGCCTAGGTCTAAAATTATCATACGAATATATTAGAACTATCAAATCACCAATTTGGGGTTGTCTACTCAAAAGTCAAACCTTGGTCAACTCTTACAATTTAAACTTCCAAAAATACAACTAACTATTCCAATCATTCTCAAACCTCCCAGAAGCCAACCCAAACAATCGCACTAGTTATTAAACAAAAAACGTACATACAAAAAATATCAAATCGAAAAAATGGGTCTCAAATACATAAAACGATCAGGCCAGGTCATTGCATAATCCGACTAAAAAGAGTTAGTAATTAAAACTTGCAAGTAATCATCTAATAAAGCTTCAAACAATTAATAATGCTTATCAGTTAATCATGTGTAAAACTAAACCTAATCGATTTTAGACAACTATGATGCAATTCAATTATCAAGTGAAAGAGACAAAACTAGTTAAAACAGAAGAAAATGGGAGGGAAAGAAAAAGGAAGGTTCGAAGGTTACCTTTTCAGGGCCATGCCAATCAGAAAGATAGAATTCCAGCCAGCAAAGGTCATCTTCACATGAGATTTTGCTTAGACTTCATAATCCAGCCAATGCTACATGTGAACATGTCTTTTGAGAATCAGAACACCAAAGGAAAGAAGGGTTTCATTGGTTCTGGCCGGTCAATGGCGAGTTGACCAGCATCGGTCATCGTGAAATATTTTAAAACTAGTACCAATTGATAGATCTCATTGATATCTGTCGAATTGTGCAAGTTTCAAACTCATACAATTTCTGGTTGAGTTTGAAATCAAAAGAGGACATAGAGGTTAGGGTTTGGATTTTCGGGGTTTGATTTGGTGAAGAAAGAAGAAGAATTAAAGTTTGATCTTAAGAAGACGGGGTAGAGGAGAGAAAGAGGGTTCGATTGGTGCCGATTTGGAGTTTTTTGGCCGTCATCGGCTGGTGGAGGAAATTTTTGGCCTGTGAGCAGTGATGGATGACGGTTGAGTGGTGGTAGGTGGCAAAAATAATTTTCGGCCACCCTGAGAGGAAGATAGCGACTGGGGCAGAGTGTAAAGATCATATTTTTATTTGATCTTTTGTTAAAAGGGGATTTCAAATGAAACAACATAGTTTTATTTGAAGCTACGTCTATTGGAGCGGGTCTTGGAGATGGGGTTGGACCAGGCGTGGGGAATGGACTGGGCTGGCATTTGCAAGACTAGTTCAAATGAAGAAGGCCCAGTATGATTTTAAACAATAATCGACCCTAACTCTCCTCCATTTTACATTTAAGCATAGCCTCTTTGCACTAATTTTCAATAGCCTCATTTGACACTTTTAGCTTATTTATCTAATTATTCAAATAATTATCCATTCAACTCATCAATTAACTAATTATATATCTAGATATGCAATTAAAAAGTCCTAAAATGATAATTGAAAGACAAAGCAAATTTTTTGTGATTTAAGATGCAACCAGAATACACTTAAAAATGTGAGAATGCAATTATAATGCAAAACGAATAAAAATTCCTAAAATCCGAATAAAATAAAAAATAACTAAATTAATAAATTAAAATTTTAGTGAGCAATTTTATGTCAGAAATTACATGCCCACAAGCTCTTTGCTCGAGAACATGAAGAGTTTTCAGGCAAACGAAGTGAGCATTGTGATTTTTGACTGTTCAGTGCTCCACTTGGAAGGATTTTTTTGAAAACGTTGACCGAACCTTGCTTCCAAGGTTTCTCACATATCCTCTTCTATAAAGAAATCAGGTCAGTGTATTTCTAAAAGTTTTGGTTGCTGGCTACTACGGAAGAGCTGTGAGTTACTACTTTTGCTATTTGTTGATCTCCTGTAACGACCCGGCTGGTCATTTTGTGTATTATAGCCCTGTTTCACTATTTATTACATCTTCTATATTCATTTGTAGTTATGTAAATTTTCGGGGTGGTTGGATTGGTTTTGGAAAAGTCTTGTAGTGAATTGGGACACTTAGTCCCAAGGTTAGAAGCTTAAGTTGAAAGAGTTGACCAGAGTTTGACTTTTGTGTAGATGACTCTAGAATGGTATTTTGATGATTCCAATATCTCCGTGTGGTAATTTTGGACTTAGGCATATGACCATATGTTGATTTGGAGGTCCATAGGTTGATTTGGTGCTTTTTAGCGAAAGTGGGAAAGTTGAAGGTTTGGAAGGTTGAGAGATTTGATCGGAGTTGAATTTCTTGATATCGGGTTCGTATTTTTGTTTCGGAAGTTGAAATAGGCCCGTTGTGTCATTTGGGACTCGCATGCAAAATTTGAGGATATACGAAGTTGATTTGATATGGTTCGATATGAGTTTTTGAAGTTGAAAGTTCATTAGTTTCATTAGGCTTGAATTGAGGTGTGATGCATGGGTTTGATGTTGTTTTTGGTGATTTGAGTCTTCGAGTAGGTTCTTTTTTATTTTAGGACTTGCTAGTATGTTTGGATGGGGTCCTGGGGTCTTCGGTTGTGTTTTGGATTGTTGACAGATCATTTTTGGACTTTGAAAGATTGCTGAAGTTTTGGAGTTCTGGTGTAATCGGACCTGCGAGGATCGGCCGTAGGTGCAAGGCCGTAGAAGCGGCGTAGTGATCACAGAAGCGGGGGAAGAGTGCAGGTGATAGGGCATTCCGCATATGTGAGCCCGTAGACGTGGACGAGTTAGCGCAGAATCGAACCTAGACGGAGGCCTGGGAGTCCGCAGATGCAGACGTTGGATCACAAAAGCAGTCCCGCAGGTGCGGAGAGGGGACCACAAGTGCGCATGGTTGGGACTTAAGCGGATCTCGCAGATGCGAGAATTTGACCGCAAATATGGCATCGCAGGTGCAATTAATTGGACCGCAAATGCAGTTTTGCTGGCAGACTTCATATATTCGAGGTTTTGAGTGTTTTTCTCATTTTGTGAGTTTTGGAGCTCGGTCTAAGGCAATGTTTGGAGTGCTTTTCAACCTAATTGAAGAGGTAAGTAAAATTTGATCACTTTTGATGATAGATGTTGATTACCCATTGATTATTATACCTAGTTTATGTGAATGTAAAGTGAAATTTGGGGATTTTAGACTATGTTCTTGGAGAGTGAGATTTGATGGTTTGAGGGTCGACTCATGGTTAGAATTGGATGAAACTAGTATAGTTTGACTCGTAATTGAATAGGTTTTCGGAATTTGTGAGTTTGACCGGGTTCCGAGGTGCGAGTTTAGGATTGGCGTTTTAGGTTGACTTTCGATTTTGATTAAAGACCTTAGCTTTATTATGTGGGATTGTTTCCTATGGCTCTTAATGATGATATTAAGTTGCTTTGGCTAGATTCGAGTCGCTCGAAGGACAATTCGCATGGCAATGGCTTTTTGGAGTATTGATTTGCGCATTTTAAGTTAAGTAACATATCTAAACTTGGAATTCAGGGTATTTAACCCAAGGAACTATGTTATGTGAGAGATATTGATGTGGCGTACACGCTAGGTGACAGGCGTGCGGGCGTGCACCGGTGTATTCATGATTTGAGGTGGCCTTTAGACTATTATGGGATTTGTTTTGCCATCATGTGACGTTATATTCATATTTTCTAAACCTATACGAAAATTTGAGTTCCGATTCATGTTAGAAAAAATGTCTAGGCTATGTGCTAATTGTTTGAGATAGGATAGGGATATACTTGCTGTTTCTGAGCTATTTGCCTTAATTGCACACATACTCTCAGTAATGATACTATATTCGTGTACGATATCTCTGTCTCAGTACTTTCTCATTTGATTCCTCACATCTTGTTGATGCCTCATATGTCTAACACTATTGAACTGAGTATTGTGAGACGTGACTATCTGAGACTTGCATAGTTGATGATTGAGCTTGGGCTATAGAGCCGATTCGTTATTGATGTTGAGGTGACGCATACGCCAGGCTCATATTGGGATAAGTATTATCGATTTAGGGTGACGCGTGCACCAAGCCCCACTATTTGGGCTATGTGATTATGATTAGCGCTTGGGCAGGATCCGCTCCTCCGGAGTCTGACATGCCAGCAGTGGGCGCAAGTACATTGTTTTATATACGTGCTTTGATGATGGGCATTTATGCTAGGCACCCGTACAATGCTAAGTATTGCTGTGTGGTTATTCTTGATGGTTTCCCTATGATATTGTTGATTTGACATGTATATTTAACATGTAGGCATAGAGATGCACTTTCTTCATGCTAGCTGGTAAATGAAATATTTTATCCGTGTTGGGCTTTAACTATTATACTTGGAAATCATGTCTAAATTCCTAAAATGTGATTGAGCTAAATATGATATCATTGAGTTATTTGCTTATATTGTTTCTTTACAATCTGAGCTGTTACTGGTTATTGATATTGGTCTCTGAGTGTTTCTTCTGAGTTGTCACTACTTTTAGCCCATGGTTAGACTTGTTACTTATTGATTACATAGGGTCAGTTGTACTCATACTACACTCTGCACTTCGTATGCAGATCCAAGTATTTTCAGACAAGTTGATTTCTAAAGTTCTGTTGCTACCAGCTTTTGGGAGACTACGGGGTAGCTGCTATGTCGTCTGCAGACCTTGAAGTTCTCTTTCATTTGTTTACATTGTTACTACTCTACTATTCAGACAGTTGTATTGAGTATTTGGCTTTGTATTTTAATATTCAATAGTTCTCATGTGCTTGTTGACACCAGATCTTTGGGATGGTTGCTGCAATATTGTGTTGTTTTCATTAGTTATTTCAGGATATTTTCGTTGTTGAGTTTATTAAACCATTTTTATTCAAATTAATTATTATTGTGTGACTGTTGGCTTGTGTGGCAAGTAGTGTTAGGCATCTTCGCGGCTCCGGTGGGAGTTGGGTCGTGACAAGGTGGTATCAGAGCACTAGGTTACTTAGGTCTCACGAGTCATGATCAATTTTAATAGAGTCTTGCGGATCAGTACGGAGACGTCTGTACTTATCTTCGAGAGGCTACCAAACTATTAGGAAACTTCACTTTCTTGCATTCCTGTCGTGCATATTTGTTAATTCCAAAGTCTAAACCTCTATTCTTCTATTCTATCATAGATGGTGAGGACACGATTAGCTGATTAGGCACTAGCACCACCAGTCAGGGCCGCGAGAGGCCGGGGTAGAGGTAAAGGCCGAGTTGGGGCTTGCACTGTAGTAAGGATAGCACCTGTGGAGCCACCAGTTGCTCCAGTGGAGGAGCAGATACCGGATACTGTTGAGCCGGTAGGACCAGCTCAGACGCCGGTGGTGCCTATTATGATACCTGGTCTTCAAGAGGCTTTGGCTCAGATTTTGAGCGTGTGTACAGGATTGGCTCAAGCAGTTTCGATGCCAGTTGCACCAGCTACCTCACAGGCTGGGGGAAGAGCCCAGATTCCCATCGCCCGTACTCCAGAGCAGCTAGCTCAGGGTCATCAGACATCGGGGGTATTATTAGTTCAGCTAGTTGTTGGTGCTCGAGCTGAGCTTAGTCCACCTATGACTGATGCGGAGCAGAGGATGTGGGAGCAATTTAGGAAGATGGATCCACCCGAGTTTAGTGGAGCAGAGTCGGAGGATGCTTAAAATTTTCTGGGCCGGTGTCATTAGATTCTTTGTACTGCGGGTATTGTGGATATCAGTGGAGTTTCTTTCACTACCTTTCAGCAGACAGGGGCAGCCTACAGATGGTGGCGAGATTATGAGTTAGGCAGGCCAGCTGGCGCAGCACCACTCATGTGGTATGAGTTCTTAGTTCTCTTCTTAGAGAAAATTGTCCATAGACTCGTAGAGAGGAGTTGCATAGGGCGTTTGAGCGGCTACGCTATGGAGATATGACTGTGCCTCAGTATGAGATGAGATTCAAAGATTTGGCCCGTCATTCTATATGGTTAGTTCCCATAGAGAGAGAGAGAGAGGGGATCAAGAGTTTCATTGATGGCCTCAACTATGGTCTATGTTACAGTTTGGATTGAGAGGCCGAGACAGATGCTAGATTTGACCAGTTAGTCGAGATTACTAGGCTCTTGGAGCATGTTCGTAGGCTTGAGCGCGAGGAGCGAGAGGGCAAGAGGCCCAGTGGATTAAGTGGTTTTAGTGGTACCTCATCTGGAGGCCAGTCACATCACAACCGAGGTCGTTCTTTTAGGCCCGCTCATATGAATTGTCAGGTTCCTCATGGTTCTTCCGCTAGCCACGGTTCTTACAGCACTCGTCCTATTCAGTCATCTTTCAATGCACTCCCACTCAGAGCTCGTACCGTGCTCCATTCGTTCAGGGTTCGCTAGTTTCGGGTTCTTTAAGTGGTTATTCTAGTTCTTAGGGTCCGATTCAGGCCCACAGTCATTCCCTATTTAAGGTTTCTACGACTATGAAGAGTTGGGGCATGTGAGGGAAGTATTGCCCCCGTCATTACAGAGGTCCAGTGCAGTAGGGAGGCCAGACTATGACCCCTGCACTAGTTGCGACACCACCTGCTCAGCCAGCTCAAGGTGGAGGTCATACGGGTTGAGGTCACCCTAGAGGGGGATGTTCGACAGGTGGAGGTCAGTCTCGATGCTATGATTTTCCTTCCACGCCAGAGGCAGTTGCTTCTGACGCATTGAGAACATGTATTGTTTCAGTGTTCCACAGAGATGCTTCAATATTATTTGACCTGGTTCCACTTATTCATATGTGTAATCATACTTTCCTCGTTATTTGGATATGCCTCGTGATTCCTTAGTTATGTATCATCCTTGATTGTCACGTTAAGACCGTGACGTTGGCGATGTCAGGGGTGATGAGGTTAGAGTGGAGAGGCTCCCTAGACTATGTTCTTAGTAGAGTGATTTCACATTTAAAGTCTCAACGGATGATTGAGAAGGGATGTTTGTCATATTTTACCTTCATGAGGGATGTTAGTGCCGATAATCCTTCCATTGAGTCAGTTCCGGTAGTGAGAGATTTTCCAAATGTATTTCTAACAGATATGCCGGGCATGCCACCCGGCAGGGACATTGATTTTGGTATTTACTTGGTACTGGGCAGTCAGCCCATCTCTATTTCACCGTATTGCATGGCACCTATAGATTTGAAGAAGTTAAAGGAAAAGTTGCAGGAGCTACATGATAAGGACTTTATCTGGCCTAGTGTGTCACCTTGGGGTGCACTAGTTCTATTTGTGAATAAGAAGGATGGTACTATGAGGATGTGCATTGAATATAGGCAGTTGAACAAGGATACTATTAAGAACAAGTACCCAGTACTGCGCATTGATGATTTATTTGATCAGATTCAGGGTGCTAAAGTGTTCTCGAAGATTGATTTGAGGTTGGGGTATCATCAATTGAAGATCCGGGATTTAGATATTCCGAAGACGACATTCAGGACCTGCTATGGTCACTATGAGTTTCTGGTGATGTCTTTTGGGCTGACTAATGCCCCAGTACCCTTTATGCACTTGATGATTAGCGTGTTCCAACCATATCTTGATTCCTTCGTCATAGTATTCATTGATGATATATTGGTGTACTCACGCAACCAGGAAGATCATGAGCATTATCTGAGGATCGTACTCTAGACTTTGAGGGAGAAGAAGCTATATGTTAAATGTTTTGGCTTGATTTGGTGGCATTTTTGGGGCACGTGGTGTCCAGTAAGGGGATCAAAGTAGATCCAAAGAAGATTGAGGTAGTCCAGAGTTGACCCAGATTGTCTTCTGCTACTGAGATTCGGAGTTTCCTTGGTTTGGCTAGATATTATCGCAGTTTTGTGGAGTGTTTCTTGTCCATTGCTGCACCTTTGACTAGACTGACCCAGAAGGGTGCAACTTTCAGATGGTCCGATGAGTGTGAGGTGAGCTTTCAGAAGCTCAAGACTGCATTGACTACAACGCCAATATTGGTGTTGCCTACAGGTTCAGGATCTTACATAGTGTATTGTGATGCATCGTATATTGGGCTTGGCACGATGATGATGCAGGATGGTAGGGTGATTTCCTACGCATCCCGGTAGTTGAAGGTTCATGAGAAGAATTACCATGTGCATGATTTAGAGTTGGAAACCATTGTTCATGCGCTGAAGATTTGGAGGCACTATCTGTACGGCGTTCCATGTGAGTTCTATACCGACCTTCGGAGTCTCCAGTACATGTTCAAGCAGAAGGACCTTAATTTGCGACAGCGAAAATGGTTAGAGTTTCTGAAAGACTATGATATCACCATATTATATCATCTGGGGAAGGTCAATGTAGTGGTCGATGCATTGAGTAGGAAGGCTGAGATCATGGGCAATTTGGCATATTTACTGGTAGCAGAGAGGCCACTAGCCATGGATATTCAGGCTTTGGCCAATTAGTTTGTGAGATTGGATGTTTAAGAGCCTAGCCAGGTTCTTGCTTGCGTTGTTGCACAATCATCGTTATTGGGCATATCAAGGCTCACCAGTTTGATGATCCTCACTTGTTGGTGTTGAAGGACACGGTGTAACGAGGTGGTGCTAAGGAGGTTATGATTGGTGATGATGGTGTTATGCAGCTTTAAGGTCGGATTTGTGTTCCAGATGTTGATGGGTTGAGAGATTTGATCCTTGAAGAGGCTCACAGCTCGCGCTCACCCAGGTGTCACGAAGATGTACCGTGACTTAAAATAACATTATTGATGGTGGAGAATGAAGAAAGATTTTGTTGCTTATGTCTCTCAGTGTTTGAATTTTCAACAGGTGTAGTACGAGCATCAGAAACCGGGAGGGTTGACTCAGAGATTGGAGATACCGGAGTGGAAGTGGGAACATATTACTATGGATTCTGTGGTTGGCTTACCATAGACCTTGAAGAAATATGACGCAGTCTGGGTAATTGTGGATCGGTTGACTAAGTCCGCACATTTTATGCCGGTGATGATTTCCTATTCTTCAGAGCAGTTAGCTCAGATTTACATCCGGGAGATTATCTGCCTGCATGACATGCCCATTTTCATCATGTCTGATCGAGGCACTCAATTCATATCGCAGTTTTGGAGAGCGGTGCAGCGAGATTTGGGAACGTGGGTAGAGATGAGTACAACATTCCATCCCCAGATGGACGGGCAGCCCAATCGCACTATTCAGATTTTGAAGAAATATGTTACGTGCCTGTGTTATGGATTTTGGAGGTTCATGGGATCAGTTTATTCTGCTCACAGAGTTTGCCAATAACAACACCTACCAGACGAGTATCCAAATGGCTCCGTATAAGGTCTTATATGGGAGGCGATGTAGTTTGCCGATTGGTTGGTTTGAGCCTGGAAAGGCTAGATTGTTGAGCACTAATTTGGCCTGTGATGCTATGGAGAAGGTTAAGGTGATTTAGGAGCGACTTCATACATCTCAGTCCAGATAGAAGAGTTATGCAGACCGAAAGGTCCGAGATATATCTTACATGGTGGGTGGGAAGGTTCTACTTAGAGTTTCGCCCATGGAGGGTGTGATAAGGTTCGGGAAGAAGGGCAAGTTGAGCCCTCAGTATATTGGCCTTTTTGAGGTGCTCGAGAGAATTTGAGAGGTAGCCTACATACTTTCCTTGCCACCTAGTCTATCAGGAGTTCACCTATTATTTTATGTTTTGATGCTCCGGTGTTTTGGACTTCAACACAGTGCAGTTAGATGGGGATTTGACTTATGATGTGGAGCCAGTGGCTATCTTGGATTGGCAAGTTTGAAAGTTGAGGTTGAAGAATATAGCATCACTGAAAGTTCATTAGAGAGGTCAGTTGGTCGAGGAGGCTACTTGGGAGACCGAGTAGGAGATGCGGAGCAGATATCCTCACCTTTTTGAGACTCTAGGTATGATTCTAAACCCGTTCAAGGATGAATGTTTGTTTAAGAGGGGGAGAATGTAATGACCCGGCCGGTCATTTTATGTATTGTAGTCCCGTTTCCCTATTTATTGCCTCTTCTATGTTTATTTGTAGCTATGTGACTTGCCGGGGTGGTTGGATTAGTTTTGGGAAGGTCTTGGAGTGAATTAGGATACTTAGTCTCAATGTTGGAAGCTTAAGTTGAAAGGATTGACCGGAGTTTGACTTTTATGTAGACGACTCCGTAATGGTGTTTTGATGATTCCAGTAGCTTCATATGGTGATTTTGGACTTAGGCATATGCCCGAATGTTGATTTGGAGGTCCGTAGGTTGATTTGGTGCTTTTTTGGCGAAAGTTGGAAAGTTAAAAATTTGGAAGGTTGAGAGGTTTGATCAGGAGTTGACTTTGTTAATATCAGGTTCAGATTTTTGTTCCAGATGTTGGAATAGGCCCATTGTGTCATTTCGGACTCACATGTAAAATTTGAGGTCATTCAGAGTTGATTTGATATGGTTCGGCATGCGTTTTGGAATTTGAAAGTTTATTAGTTTCATTAGGCTTGAATTGAGGTGCAATTCATGGTTTTGATGTTGTTTTAGGTGATTTGAGGATTTGAGTAGGTTCGTATTATATTTTAGGACTTGTTGGTATGTTTGGATGGGGTCTCGGGGGCCTCAGATGTGTTTTGGATTGTTGACGGATCATTTTTGGACTTTGAAAAATTGCTGAAGTTTTGGAGTTCTGGTGCAATCGCACCTGCGAGGGATTAGCCATAGGTGCGAGGCCGTAGAAGTGGCCTGGTGAGTGCAGAAGCGAGCTAGGCTGGAGCTGGGAAAGAGCGCAGGTGCGAGGGCATTACGCATCTGCGAGCCCGCAGATACAGACGAGTGAGTGCAGAAGCAAACCTAGATGGAGGCGTGGGAGTCCGCATATGCGGACGTTGGATGGCAGAAGCGGTCCCATAGGTGCAGAGAGGGGACCACAGGTGCGCATGGTTGATACTTAAGTGGATCTCGCATGTGCGAGAATTTGATTGTAAATGCGGCGTTGCAGGTGCGACTAATTGGATCACAAATGTGGTTTTGCTGGCAGACTTCATATATTCGAGACTTTGAGAGTTTTTCTCATTTTGGAAGTTTTGTAGCTTGGTCTAAGGCGATATTTGGAGTGCTTTTTAACTTAATTGAAGAGGTTAGTAACGTTTGGTCACTTTTGATGATAGATATTGGATTTAAAGTGAAATTTGGGGAGTTTAGACTATGTTGTTGGGGAGTGAGATTTGATAGTTTGATGGTCGATTTGTGGTTGGAATTGGATGAAAGTAGTATGGTTGGACTAGTAATTGAATGGGTATTCGGAATTTGTGAGTTTGACTAGGGTCCGAGGTGCAGTCCTGGGGTTGACGTTTTAGGTTGACTTTTCGATTTTGATTAAAGACCTTAGCTTTATTATGTGGGATTGTTTCCTATGGCTGCTTTGGCTAGATTCGAGTCGTTCGGATGCCGATTCGCGTGGCAAAAGACTTTTTGGATCCTTTGAAGTAAGTAACATGTCTAAACTTGTAATTAAGGGTATTTAACCCTGGGAACTATGTTATGTGAGAGGCATTGGGGTGACGTACGCGCTAGGTGATGAGAGTTTGTGCGTGCACTAGATTATTCATGATTTGAGGTGGCTTTTAGACTATTATGATTAGGGGTATTCATGGTTCAGTTTTGGATCGATTTTTTCCAAAAAAGAAACCAAACCAAGTAAGTCGGTTCTTCAAGTATTGGAACCAAACCAAACCAATTAAGTCACTTTTTTATCGATTCGGTTTTTGTCGGTTTTTTCGATTATTTATCAGTTTTTTTTCTTAAATACGAGACATACACTACCAAACACATATTCTGGAGGCTATATTTTCAACGCAACACTATCAAACCAATTGCTCTTTGAGAAATCTATCATTTACCAAGATATATTGATAATAATTGAATCAAATAGTGATGAATAATTTAAGTACTCAATTAAAAATCGATTATTTTTAGCATGAAATAAATTCTTGTACTTAGCAAAGATAACTACCAATCAAACTAAAATATAAAGGCAAAGAATTATATTATTGTAATAGCAAAAAACTAGACTAAAAATATAAATGACTAATATGTACCATAAAATTTTAGAAACTTTATATATATATATATAGGTGTAATAATAAATTTAAATAGCTACTTCTATAGTCGGTTTGGTTCAGTTTTTTTGGTTATTTTTTGATTAAAACCAAAACCAAACCAAATTTCATCGATTTTTAAAATTCAAAACCAAAACCAAACCAAACCTAAAAAGTATCGGGTTTTTTGGTCGGTTTGGTTCGATTTTCGGTTTAGTTCAGTTTTTCGGGTTTCTATGAACACCCCTAATTATGATATTTGTTTTAGCATCATGCCTCTTTCTATCCGTGCTTTCTAAACATGTATGAATAGCTGAGTTCTGATTCATATTAGAAATCATGTCTAGGCTATGTGCTAATTGTTTGAGACAGGATAAGGCTATTCTTGTTGTTTCTAAGCTATTTGCCTTAATTGCACACATATTCTTAGTCATGAGGCTATATTCGTGTATCATATCTCTGTCTCAGTACTTTCTTATTTGATTCCTCATATGTTGTTGATGCCTCATATATGTAATACTATTGAACTGAGTATTGTGAGACGTGGTTATCTGAGACTTACATAGTTGATGACTGAGCTTGGGCCATAGATCCGACTCGGTATTGATGTTGAGGTGACACGTACGCCAGGCTCATATTGGCTAAGTATTATTGATTTGGGGTGGAACATGCACTAGGCCCCACTATTTGGGGTATGTGATTATGATTAGTGCTTGGGCAGGATCCGCCCCTTCGGAGTCTAACATGCCAACAGTGGGCGTAGGTACAATATTTTATATACGTGCTTTGATGATGGGCATTTTTGCCAGGCACCCGTATAGTGCTAAGTGTTGCTGTGTGGTTATTCTTGATGGTTTTCTTTCGATATTGTTGATTTGACATGTATATTTGACATGTAGGCATAGAGATTCACTTTCCTCATGCTAGCTAGTAAATGAAATGTTTTATCCGTGTTGGGCTTTAACTGTTATACTTGGAAAGAATGTCTAAATTCCTGAAATGTGAACGAGCCGAACATGATATCATTGAGTTATTTGCTTATACTATTTTCTTTACAATCTGAGTTATTACTGTTTATTGATATTGGTCTCTGACTGTTTCTTCTGAGCTCGTCACTACTTTTAGCCCAAGGTTAGACTTGTTACTTATTAATTACATTGGTTCGGTTGCACTCATACTACACTCTACACTTCATGTGCAGATCCAGGTATTTCTGTACGAGGTGATTTCTAGAGTTCTGTTGCTATCGGCTTTTTGGAGACTATGAGTTGCTATGTCGTCCGCACACCTTAAAGTTCTCTTTCATTTGTTTCCATTGTTACTGCTTTACTGTTCAAACAGTTGCATTGAGGATTTGGCTTTGTATTTTGATATTCAATAGTGCTCATGTGCTCGTTGACACCAAATCATTGGGATGGTTGTAGCAGTATTGTCTTGTATTCATCAGTTATTTTAGGATATTTCCGTTGTTGAGTTTATTAAGCAATGTTTATTCAAATTTGTTGTTATTTTGTGACTATTGGCTTGCCTAAAAAATAGTGTTAGGCATCTTCGTGGCTCCGGTGGGAGTTGGGTCGTGACATCTCATTATTACAACATAATCAAAATAAAAAAGAAACTACCTATGCCTATCAACTATGAGTTACAAGATTCCTATCTATAGGTCTTTTGAAGACTTGTCTTGATTCTTGACTTGTTCTTTATGTAAACATTGACTTGAATCTTGATGCTCTCCAGATGCAGGTTACGAATCATCCTCAGGTTCTTCTTTCTTAATCCAAATGGAGAATTTTCCATTGTGATCGAACATGCTTCTTTCTTTTGATTAGGACCCAGAGTTCCCTTCTCTTTGATCATCTTATCTTTTGCTCTGAGGTAAAAACAAGTAAGGACTTTAAGACGAACAAACCAAAAAAAACGTCTGGCCAATTGAAAGGATCTTTTGATCCAGAGATCATTTCAATTCCATTAGTATTGAGGATTCAGAATATCACACATTGGTTAATCAAAGAGAGTTCAACAACAAAAAGAAATATCAGGCGATAAAGAATAAAGAAATAAAGATATAGGGAAAGATCCCAAACCTGGCTCGCTCCAAGCGGATTCACTTGAATAGGAAGTTGAATCTTGAGCAGGATCTTGGATTTCTTCCTCGCAAAAATTCCCCAGTTTTGCACTGGGAAATTTTATGAGTTATTAGAAAAATCATACACTATCATTTTATTAAGAGTAAAGAAAGTGTTAGGAGAGGAGAATTAGGCTCGCCCCTGGAGATTCATCTAGGGAGAGGACCCTATGTTGAGAAAGAAAATTAGGGAATGCCGTACCTTGTATAAAAATGCAGGTTGGGAGTAGTGTACCCGATGTCAGAAATGCAATCAGGGTGTGGTGTACCCTGTATAAAAATGCGACTAGGGAGCAGTATACCTTGTGTTGAAAAAAATACAACTAGGGAGTGGTGTACCCTATGTTTAGAAATGCAAACAGGGAGTAGCGTACCATGCATAAAAATGCGACTAGGGAGTGGTGTACCATATGTCAAAAAAATACAACTAGGGAGTAGTGTACTCTATGTCGAGGAATGCAATTAGGGAGTGTACCCTGTATAAAAAGTACAACTAGGGATTGGTGTACCCCATGTTAAAAAGAAGACACACCTAAGGAATGGTGTACCTTATATTTTAGAATGCAATCAAGGAGTGGCGTACCCTGTATAAAAATGCGACTAGGGAGTGGTGTCCCTATGTCAACAAGAAAACATAACTAGGGAATGATGTACCCTATATTGAGGAATGCAATCAAAGGGTGGTGTACCTTGTATAAAAGTGCAACTAGGGAGTGGTGTACCCTATGTCGAAAAGAAAACACAACTAGGGAGTGGTGTATCCTATATTGAGGAATGCAATCAGGGAGTTGTATACCCTGTACAAAAATACAACTAGGGATCAATGTATCATATGTAGGAAGAAAATACAATTAGGGAGTAGTGTACACTATATTGTGGAATGTAATTAGGGAGTGGTGTACCCTATATATAAATGCGACTTGGGAGTGTTGTACCCTATATCGGAATAAAATACAACTAGGAAGTAGTGTACCCTATGTTGTGACATTATTTCATGTATGCTGAGGAAATGAGTAAAAGAGAGTGGCGAGTTTGAGAAATCTTCCTTTTTGGCGACACTTACTTCTTGCGAAGTTTCTTCTTGCATTATGCAGTTTTCCTATTTTTCAACAATGAAAGATTTCTTCATTCAAAAAATGGTGGTTGGTTTGTGGCTTTGAAGGCTTCGACTCATCTTTATTTGGCCCGTCCATCCTCTTGAATGTTGATCACACCGATGGCTGGTCATGTTGGACAATGTCTTGATTTTCCAGTTTATGGGGACCTTTTACTTTCTAGATATCCAACTTGACTGTTCATACCTAGTACGACTTATTTAATGCGAATTTGGCCTTCAATGTCACATTTTTCTTTTATGACATTTCTTTCAACCTTTTGTATTAGGCTTTGCCCGTTTTTGGGGTGTCTTCCAATCAGGGAAAATCATAGGTAGCTTAGCGCCTTTTGTCAGTTTTAAGTGACATTTAAGGAATCGGCTTGATCCAACTGAGAATCTTGTAGCTAGTTTTTCCATCCTTTCTTTGCATTGATTTTGGCATGAGGATAAACCTAAAGGGATTTAAAAAAAAAATCCTTGATTTCAAATATGAGCAGATGAGTGAGAAAAAGAAAAAATTTATATAGACAAGAGGTGCCCCTTTCAGGGAATAATTAGAGAAAAACTTATCTAGAGGTGCATGAAGACTTCAATGAACATGACATGCCTCTTGGACTGGACGCCTGATCTATATGAACTATTATAAACTATATCTTGAAACCAAACCCTCCTGCTCTGATTGCTTTGGTGCCATGGTAGTGCATGATCTCTTTCAGCCAGTGGCTCCCTTTACATGTTTTCACTAACTGATCTCTCTGATTTCTCTACTTACCATCGTATCACAGTACCCGTGAGGATTTTCACTGATTAGACTATCTCATATTTTGTTCTAGACTCATTATTGCCTCACGGTGTCTGCAAGGGGTTTTACTAATAAGACTCTCATTTCATTTCCTTTCTTTTAGTAGCATGTGGTTAAATTGACCGCGGTATATTGGACCTTGGCATTTTCAATGATTTATTAGAAGGTCTTAAAAAGGGTTAGGTAGAAAGAACCATGGACTGAATTACAACTTTGGAATCATTCGGATGAAACAATTGCAGATATACTGTAACTTCTACCCATTTTTTAACTTTGGGGGAATGTGGGTTTATTGTTTGGTGAGATCTAACCTCAGAGTAAGGCGGCCTATGTATCCTTTCAGAATTAGGTAGAACGTAGTTCAATCAAACATGGAGATTTGTTTTTGTTTATTTTAGTTTTTTTGTTGTTTTTATATGATGGTTCCAAATAGGATAAACAAATAAAGGTAAACAAGGATCAAAGGCTTAAGGAAGGGTAAACAGTGTTTGGGTAGAGGGAATGAAAGCCTTTTGTCTTTCCCATATGAGAACGCCTATGTGAGAAATATGTCAGATATAGTACCTTTTGAATGCATCCGTGTTAATAGTTATGTCCGAAGTGATTCCTTCTATATCTCCTAGGTATAAATCTCCTTTTGGTAACACTTTCTTGATGATGTAAGGACCTTTCCAGTTTGGAGCAAAATTTCTATAACGACCCGACTAGTTGTTTTGCTTTATAGAACCCATCTCCCCTATTTGAGATTTTTCGTATGTGCTTTTATTGTTTTATGACTTGTGGGCACAGTTGGTTATGTTCCGGAAGGATTCAGGTTGAATTCAGAACACTTAGTTCCATGGTAGTGGCCTAAGGTGGCTAAGTTTGACTAAAGTAAACACTTTGAGTAAAAGACCTTGGAATCAGGATTCGAAGGTTCCAATAGGTTCATGTGGTGATTTTGGACATAGGCGTATGTTCCGGCCGAATCTCGAGTGGTCCGAGAGTGATTCGGCTCCTCATGTCGGATGATTTGGAATCCACTCAGGGGGCTCGGGAGTGAATCGGATGCTTGTAGTGTAAGTTGGTAGTTCTTAAGTTTGGAAATTGGAGAATTGGATGTTTGATGATGATTTCATATTTTGGCATTTGGATTGACATTACGAGTGTTGAGAAAAGTTTGTAATAGGTATTAAGACTTGTTGGCATGATTGAACGGGGTTCTCTAGGGCTCGGGTGAGTTCCGGGGTGGTTATGGTCATTTAGAGGTGTTGGACAGCAGTTACTGTTGCTGGTGCTGGTGTTCTTCATGAATGCAAAAGGGCAACACAAAAACGAAGAAGGATTCTAGACGGGCAGCCTTGTTAATGCGAATGAGGTCTCACGAACACGATGAAGGACCTGGTCCTTCTTCGCGGACGTGATTGGGACTTTGCAAACATGAAGAAGGGAAGTGAGGGCTGGCTGGATTTGGCCTTTGCGAATGCAGCAGGTGGTCCTCAAAGGCGAAGAAGGACCTGTTAGAAGCTTAAATCAGTGAGCTCGGACTTGGCTCATTTTATTTTCATTTCTCTCATGCCAAAGACGATTTGGGCAAGAGCCATTTTCATCATCTAACATAAGGTGAGTGCTTCTAACTTTTTGTGAGCTAAATACATGGATTATATATGGAATTTAACATGGAGATTGGTAGAAATTATTGAATATTTTTGATTTTTGGTTGGAGACCGAGAATTTGGTAAAAAGAGAAATTGACCACAAAATTGGACATGAATTAGATAACAATTTATATATTTGAGTTCGTGGTGCTATGGGTAAAATTTATATTCAAGAAGTTTTGAAATCTGTGTGCGCGGTCCTGGGTTAACTTTTGTTGACTTTTTGTGCAGGGTTGGGGATTTTTTCTAATTGATAAATTATGGGTTCTTGAGTATGTTTTGATCGTTCTTTGGCTAGTTTCGGGTATTTTGGCATTGGTTTGAGGTGTTACAATGGTGGTGGAGCTGATTATCGATTATCAGAGCGCGGTAAGCCTCCTGCCTAACTTTGTAAGAGGGAACTAATCACCGTAGGTGTTCTATCTACTATTTTCTATGTGCTATAGGAGCTACGTATGTATGAGGTAACGAACATACATGTGTATGATAGATTTTGACACATCCGGGTAGACTTAGGATTATATCATGCTTTATCTGTACTACTTGAGTTAATCTTGCCCCCTTAAATGCTTTAATTCATAATTAACCTGAGATTAGACTTGTGTAGTTTACCAAGCTTTGCTATTCTGAAGACTTGATGTGATACTTCTATAGCCGTGGGATTTTACTTTATCTTATGACTATGATGTACTTATTAGTCCGAAAGTTATAATATTCTTATGGGATCGGGCTGTTCTCCTAAACAGTACTCGTAAGAAAACACCTCAGTGATATTCTTATGGGATTGTGCTAATAGCCTTAGCAGTACTTTTATGAGAACACCTCAGTGATAATCTTATGCGATCGGGCCATTCACCTCGGCAGGATTATGTAGAATACTTTACTAGACCCAAGTATCTTGACTCAAATTTGGCATTTTGTACCTGATATTGATGACATACACTCTATTCGAGATAAAACTTGTACTTGACAGTTTCACTTTTGCTTCTTTTATTGAAATCATGTTATACCCACTTATCTACTTTGTTGCTACTTATCATGCCTCATACTTGTCTAATTCTCATATATACCTAATTATTGGACCACTCGTAAGTGTTGATGTTGACCCATCGCTTACTAATTTTTTTATGTTAGACTAGATACTTATTGTGTACACATTAATTACGTACTCATACTATACTTCTGTATAAATTGTGCAGGTACTGAGACAAGTACAATCTAGTGGTCATACAGGCGCATAGGAGCAGTTGTTGAGGAGACTTTGGGGTTAGCTACTTTCTATGCTACGATCCATAGCACACGGAGTCCCTTTCCTATTTATTTACTGTATTCTGTTTACACTATAATCCAAACAGTTGTTCTAGTAGTATTGTATATTCACATAGATGTTCATGCATTTGTGACACCGGATTTTGGGAATTATAGACTGTTTGTTCGTGGTTGTATCACTGTTATGACATTCTGTCTTATATTTTGATCATGTTTCGAATCTTGATGATGATGTTAGTATTTTTTCATGATTATGGAATAATTTGAGCTTATTTATCTCACCAATTAATTTAAGAAGCGTTACGTATTATCTGCCATAGAGTTGAGTTATTTTTGGCTTGCCTAACAATAACGTTGGGCGCCATCATGATATGGTAAAAATTTGTATCGTGACACCTTGGTATCAGAGCACTAGGTTCATATAAGTCTCACGAGTCTTGATCAGGCTTAGTAGAGTCTTGCAGATCAGTGCGGAGACGTCTTACTTATCTTCAAGAGGCTATAAGGAGTTAGGAAACTTCTCTTTCTTCATTTCCTTATCGTGTTGTCGATGTCATTTTAAGCCTAACTCTTTCTCTTATTCACTCATAGATGGTTAGAACGCGCGCGATGACATCATTTTGCGGCGGAGGGACTACACCCCTACCCACTAAAGATAGAGGCCAAGGAAGGGCCATAGCTCTTATCGGGGGATGAGGGCGTCCCAAAGTAGCTCCAGTGGAACCATTAGTGGATCCAGTAGAAGATCCTTTTATTGAGGAGCAGGATGAGGTACCGACAGCCGAACAGGTCCCAGTAGAGTTCATGGCCGCACCGGGCTTTTAGGAGGTCATGTGCCGTATGTAGCGGTTTATGGATACTATGACTCAAGAAGGACTAGTTCTAGCATATCTGGCCACATCTCAGGCTAGAGGGGGAGTCCAAACCCCTACCAGTCACACACCGGAGCATGCTATTGCTATTTTTCAAGCCCCACAGGTATTACCTATGGGCGGTATTTAGCCGGTTGCAGCAGCTAAGACAAAGGTTAGACCATCGATGACTGCCGATGAGCAAAAGAGGATGGAGAGATTTTAGAGGCTTAACCCTCCCCACTTTAACGATGAGCCATCAGAGGACCCACATGATTTTATTGACCGTTGCTGGGACAAGTTGCATAATTAGGACTAGTGGAGTCCAATGGGGTGGACTTCACCACATTTTAGCTGAGGGCGAAGGCCCATAGATGGTTGCAGTAGTATCTTCTTGGTAGACCAGCAGGTTCACCTCCCTTGACTTAGGATCAGTTCACGCATATCTTCCTGGAGAAGCATATTCTATCCACTAGGAGTGACAAGTTGCGATACCAGTTTGAGTGGCTCTAGCAGGGCCGATGTCCGTGACCGACTATGAGACGAGATTCACTGAGTTGTCTTACCATGCGTCTATATTGCTCCCCACTGAGGCAGAGAAGGTACATAGATTTATTTTGAGCTTGCATTATGGATTTAGGTTACTATGCCCAAGAGGTTGAGTTGGGGACTTCCTTCCACCAGGCAGTGGAGATAGCTCATAGGATCGAGCGAATCCTCAGCCAGAGAAGAGATTCCACGTTAAGGGATAAGTGGCCTCAGTATTCTAGGGGTTCAGCAGTTCCCGTCTGGGGGCAGAGATCAGTTTGGGAGGGGCCATACTAGCAGACTTATGTATTCAGCACCACAGCCTATTCGGGGTGCTCCAACGTAGCCATACTTCATCGCTATTCTAGAGAGCACCTACCATCCTCTGGCTATTCAGAGTTCCTCCAGTAGGCATTCAAGCCATCAAGGCTAGATTTAGAGTCAGCAGCCTCCCACAGCTAGGGGTTGTTTGGAGTGCAGGGAGCTTGGTCACATGAAGAGGTATTGTCCCGGATTTTGGGGCAAGGTAGTGCAGCAGGGCCATCAGCCCCTGATTATAGCACCAGCTGCTACACTGTCTGTCCAACCATCCAAAGGCAGAGGATAGGTGGGTAAAGGTCGCTTGATGTTGGAAATATTTTAATATATTTTGATATTAATTTAATTATATTTTTACCGCTATTTGGTTATATTTGATATGAAATATTCTTAACTTAACTTGATTATGGATTATATACTTATTTGGGTGTTAATGGATAATGTATGTATATCCAAGATGAATCCAAGAGTTAAAATGTCTAAGTTGGAGAAGCAATTTTTATATTAAGCATTCAAAGGGATCCTTGAATTGACATCTTGTTCTTGCTAGTGGGTATGAATTGAAGTAGTGCTTAAAGAAAGAGGGAACGTTGTTGGTGGTGATTTTGGTTGTGAAATTGAAAGTTGAAAATATGTACGCTTAAAGTTAATTTTGTGATGTGTTAAAGTGCTTAGGAGGGTGAAACACTATTCCTAAATATATTCTACCCGTCTCTTAACCCACATTACAACCATGAAAAAAGTTGTAATTGATTTTAGATTGAGCGAGCCTACATTAGTAGAGATTTACATAATGGGTAAGCCTATGGTTTCAATTGTATGCATGTGACTTCTTTGTGAGAGTGAGTAATTTCTTTGATATATGTGAGTTCTTGAACTATATTTAATCATGAGATTCGGATGTGTAGATTCGACTTACTCTCTTTGATTTTTATTGTGAAGGAACATGATTTCACGAGGAATAGGCAACATTATTAGACTTCTCTATAATGTTGAGTGTTCAAGCCATGGGTATATTGTGACATTGAGTCAGATTTTAAGGCTAGGATTGTTATGAGTATGTTGTCTTTGTTTTAAATGTGTTTTTGAAGTATGGCATAAGTTAAAGGGATCTGTGTGAAAATGCATGTACTAGAGCTTAATTGTTGCAATCAATCATGCTCATATGTGTAGTGTTCTTTGAATGATAAGAGCTTAAGTTTATTTCGTCTACTATAAGGATGGTTTGTTCGAGGACGAACAAAGGTTTAAGTGTGGGGTGGTAATGTTGGACAAATTTTTGTATGTTTCAATATTAATTTACACATATTTTTACCGCTCTTTGGTTATATTTGATATGTAATATTCTTAACTTAACTTGATTATGAATTTTATACTTATTTGGGTGTTAGTGGATAATGTAGGTATATTGAAGATGAACCTGAGAGTTAAAATGTCTAATCTGGGGAAGCAATTTTTATATTAAGCATTCAAAGGGGTTTATTTGTTCTGCTTATTGGAAAGGAAAATATCTTTTTCGATCTAATGGGTTAAAGGTTACATGGTCAACTAGGATATATACAAGAAATACATGAAATAAAATAAAGAAAAAAAGATGAAGGCATTACCCGGGAGAAGATGCAAAGCAACGTGGAGGGAATCTATATATACATTTAATTAAGAGGTCTAGGGCCGGTTACGTGGCATGTCTCAATGCACGGGGATTGCCTTTTTCTTTTCTCTCAAATTTTTAGTACTTCCTACTTTTTCCCATTTATCTCTGTAAAAGTCAGCAGTTAAATTATTTGACAATCCCAAACGTTTCCACTTATAATCGTTCCCAACAGTTTCTAAAATACCCCTTTTCTGATTCTACTCTCTTCTCTTCCATGGGAAAAAACCAACCACTGAAAATCCATCAAACCAATGAAAAAATTGTATCACATGTGGTGATCTGAATTGAAATCGAATAGCTATGATTCAAGTTGGTAACTTAAGCGACAAAAAGGCCAGGTAAATCTTTTCCCTTTTTTAAAAAAATATCAAAAACTGAAAGTGTATATTTCAGATTTTACGGATCCAAAATTTTTGCTTTGAATTTGATGTTCTTCATTTTTTCCTCTCTTGATTTTCTTTTAATTGGGAAAATAATTTTTGATTGTGATTTAGGTATATGTTAGTCACAAAAAAATCAAGCTTTTCGTCACGTGGCTTCACTTTGTTGGTGCTTCAATCACAAAAGAGAAGAGATTTTTTTTTTCAAAGTAAAAGATCAACCACTATTATCATTACTTGGCAATGTCTTCCTTCTACTCTTTTCCTTCTAAGTTAATGTCATGCCCCGACCTCGGGGAGTGCGACCGGCGCTCAACCGAGATAACTCGATCAAGAAAGCCTGTTAGATTTTCTTCTACCTAAATTCATCCATGAATAAAGAGGAGATGTACTCCATTAATCAAACTTTGAAAAGATTTCATTAACAATTCCCATTTTATTTTCATTAGCAACTTCATTTATAATTTCCAAATTATTACAAGTTTATAGATATAATGAAAAACATGTTTGCCAAAATACCAACACATCTAGCTCAATTCCCAATATCAAACACCACCCACAACCTGTCTACAGAGCCTCTAAGTACAACAGAAGAGTAGTATGGAAGTGCCGGCAATAAGGCCCCGGCTATATCTCAAAACACAATGTACAACATCAGGCCCGGAATAGAGTAGGGCTCACCAAAACCTGCTGAATAGAGAGTGACTGCTAACGTGGACCAAAGCTTCCCGTTGATGAACCACCTGCATCCATTGAATATGCAGCGCCCCCGACAAAAGATACGTTAGTACATATGGAATAATACTAATATGTAAAGCTAACTGTCCTCTTTCAAAATAGAATGCCAATGTATGAAATGGAAAACCATGGAAACAACAATCAACAATCAATGATATCCAAATGCCAGGTTAAAACATAATAATTTCCAAAATACGAATATAATATTATTTTTGGTTGGGAGATCTTTAGTACCAATATGCCACCGTTCACAATACCATCATACTTTTAGAACGGAGTCTGATCACGACCCGATCGGCTAGGCCGTCTCATCCGAGATATCAACCACAATTACAATTTCAGTTACAATTTCCAGCACAATCACCATCATGTGTGCGGTATGGTATCCGATCACGACCCGACCGGCTAGGCCGTCTCACCACAATACCCTGTGGATCGACATCACCCTTTTCTAGCAATCATCTCATCCCAAATAAGGGGAATAATATCATCACATCAATCTCATCCCAATTAAGGGGAATAATTGCATCATATCAATACGGGTATTTACCTCCCAATCACTCCTACACCAGCACGTGTAGTTTCGGGGTTAGGTTGTTACCTACCCTTCCTCGGTGACTAACGATACTCCCAAAAATATTTTTGATTTACATACAAAGGAAATAGAAATACAAATGCATTTACCTCATAACATTTCATACCGTATATAGCCTTATTGGTACTTTCAACTACTTACAACATCATTATTTCCTTGGCTCTCTTGGCTATACATATAATTCTTCTTTCATGGCACAATGGCCGTATTTCTTATTTCACACTTTCATTTCTTTACTTTTATGGATCATCATCATAATTATTAACAAATAGAATATTCCGAAAATCACAACTTTAAGTTCACTAGTAATGAAGGCTTTAAACGCAATAGTTTCCTTTTGAAATAATGGAGCAAGATGATTAGCAATCGAAGCACAAGTTAAAATCATAAACCAGTGACACACCATTTATTATTGAAATAATTTTCTCCAAAAAGGGCAATACAAAATTTCAACACATGAATATGTAAAAGCTTAAAACACATTGGAAATATTTACAAAGCATAGCATTAGTTAAAACAGCCACATTGGGGCATGACTTGAGGACATAAGCTTTTAGGCAAATCTATTTTCGTGGTCCATTTGGAACAGTTGGACCAATGCTAGTTTCATAACCTTTGTCACATCATTTCATTTCATTGGCACTATTAGCCACAAGTATAACTTCATTATCGGCACGGTGGCCACACTTTTCATCTTCAACCCACTTCTTTCACTTTCAAGCATCCTTATAGATTATCAACAACAAGGCATTTCAAATCAAGACTTTAAGTACACATATAAGCAATATGAGTTTTAGATGCATGGAGTATTCGTTCCAAGTTAAGCATAATGGACTCTCATTTGAAACACGACTCAAAGCCATAATATTTTAATACACATATCATTCTTGAACACATTCCCGAAGGATCACATAATGTGATAGGAATATTCGTAACACATTTTGAATACATAATCTTTGACACTTTGCTTACTCGGGACAATCGAATTTACTGGGAACAACTCGGAACATGGGAATAAGGAACTTGAGCCAACCATTCTTGAAACTTATGGGAATATCATGGAATTCAATTCTATGAGAGTAGTTTATCCAACATACCTCGCTTTGAGCTTTCCTTAAATTACTACAATATTCCGGAAATCCTAGCAATCCCAATCTATTTTGAGACATAACAAAATTGAACACAAATTAGGAAGATATTCATGGTTTTAGCTCATTTGAGCATTTCATCAAATACTAGGTGTGCAAATTTGACTACAAGGTTCTTCTACAAGATTTCCTTCATTCCACAACCCAATCTTTACTTATTTGAGCTTAACAATCCTCCCCCAAACCTTATTGGTATATGCATGTATAAATAACACTCTTACACCCAAGAATCATACTCCTAATCAACCATCTTCTACCCAAATTCGAAATTGAAAACTAGGGTATGGAACCTTACCTCTTAGATGAAGAACTTTTGAGGTTTCTTGTTGAATTTCTAGGCTTGATCAAGATTTTGATGAACAATTAGCTTAGGGATTTCTTCTCTCACTCTAGAGCACTTCTTCTCTCTAAAAATATCAGATATTCCCTTCAAAAATGGTCCCTTACGTCTATTTATCGAGATAGGGTCGGGTTATAAGGATAGAAAAATGGACCCTCAGAAATCCTGACCGGGATACAGACTAGGCTTTGCGAGATCTGTAGCACGGTCTAGCATGCTACAGACCTTGCGCCGCGATCTCTATAGCACGGTCTAGCGCGCTACAGACCTTGCGCCGCGAGCTCTATAGCACGGTCTGGTGCGCTACAGACCTTGCACCGTGAGGTATATAGCACGGTCTAGTGTGCTACAGGCCTAGCTTCACGAGGTCGAAACGATTCAACTCCCCAACACACTGTTCAACCCAAAAAGTCAAAGAATACAATAATTTAGCCTACCTTGGCACCACATAACCTTAAATTCCTTAGAAAAATTTTCCGGGGCCTTACATTCTCTCCCGCTTAGGATCATTCATCCTCGAATGAGGAGTAGAGTCCGTCCCCAAACACTTAATATAACTCGTTTCTTCTTCCACACATCTTAAGCTCCCTAATTTGACTAACTCCCAAATTGTTTTTCAGAAATTTCGGCAGAGTCTCCTCTGCAATTGGGCCTAACCACCTGCCAGAGAATCACCAAAACCACTCCTAACAACTCATCCACAACTTGACAAAGCATCTCACCATACCAATAACACAAATTTCAACATTACCGACATTACTTTATTAAAAGTGATATCTGGACATGAGCTGCACATATTTAAATCATAACACATAGAAAGTACCTTCGATCCATAATCATTTGTCTATAAAATCAAGTGAGTACATTTTCTTTCCATAACACTTTCGGCGATCGAGGTGGCCTCCTTGACTCACAGACTTCGCCATAACACTCGACAGAAGCAATCTTAACTTCCGGACTTATCTAATAAGGATGACAATTAAGTACCTCTCATAGGCCAATTATCTAATAACTTCACCTTCACTAGCTTTCACTGGAACGATAGATAAAGGATTTCCAATTACATTCTTAGACATAAACACATGAAATACCGAATACACGGAGGACAACGATGGGGAAACATCATACTCATAGTTTGGCCTATTTCCTTCAAGATTTCATAAAGCCTAATGTGACTACATATACTTTACCTTTATTAGCAATTCACATAACATCCTCATGGAGAAAATATTGAGAATAACCCGTTCGCTTTCTTCAACTCTAAACCTCTACACCGAACACCCAAACTAAACCTTTGGTGACCTTCAACAATTACTCTAAGATGTGCTAGCATGAATATGACCATAAAATTTCCTACCCAATATGTTTGATCATGGGATGATGCTTCTTTTTTGACATGTTTGAACCTTCAATCCCTATAGGTTTACTATAAATAGGAACAATGAGGTTTCGAGTTTGAGCTGAAATTATTCAAGAATCCGTTAAGGTGCTGAGCAGGGCATTTCATGAGGTTATATCCTAAGAGATATGAAGGTTACTACCAATAGCACTGACATGGTTATTCGTTATGATGACATCATCGATTCGACAAATAAGGCATAAAGTTGCCTAGTAGGCATTGATAAAGTGGGAACCATGTACATGATCTTAAGAAGTAAAAGAAGTGAGTCATTTTAGACATGTGATATATAGGAGGCATGATCGGGAGAATAAAGACATTAGCATCAGTTATTCTTGGAAGACTATGAGTTATGAAAAGGACAACAACAATTGTTTCATTCCATACGTGCTTGTTCGGCAATAGTAAGCCTCAAGGAGAAATAGCCAAGTACGTGACACCAGTCATCTCCTGGAGTGTAGGGAAAATTAGTTTAACTCGAAATGAGAATATTCTGGCACCCTGAATGTGATATGGGTTTCAAAATACATGAAGTCGCATTACGATCTTAATAGTAACTAGCACAAGGAATCTGTGCCACAAGCCCACGAGGTTGAAAAAGAAGTTGAACACTTGCGAGATTATTATCATTCTGACAGCTTAACCCTTCATAATAGTTGATCCTATATGAGAGGACTAGATATACGATAAACTTGTCTTTCAAATCAATATGCTCATGATATGTGCTAGAATCTTAAACATCCACCTGAGGTTGGGAGGGAAAGGTCGTGGTAAGGCTACTTAACTTTCAACCACACACGAGTGAAACCATGTAGCTAGGACATCTTAACATTGGGGGTGAAATCATGTATTGGTTAGAGAGAGCACTTCGCTATGAGCTAGACACATTTTCGCCTTAATAACTCTCAAGCTGCAATACCAGGCCACTTCATGGGCAACTACAATACTAGGAACAAATGGAGTTACTCACTGAGGCATGATCTAGGTGGATATGAAAGTCATAATGAGACGGACGAACAAAAAGATCTTCCTGTGATGAATTTGTGAAAATCTCAAATTTTCCAGAAACTTTATGCGGACAAGTGACCCCGTTCAATTGATAGGTACACATATGATAGGTGATGAGATATGCTCTCATGTTACTAGACAGTGAAAAGGATTCATGATAATATTCACAAAGGAGCTAAGTGATTGTTCAAACCATAGGAGCCACATACACCTGAGAGAAAAAGAGTGGCTCAAGAAGGATCTCAACACTAGGCTGCTATGCATTGGATTTGATACCACATAGGTAAACTTTATGACTGTGCATGCATAAGCAAAAGTGAGCAGATGTTATCCATTTGAATCAAAAGGTTCTGCAAGAAATTCATCAGGTATAGTCCCTTGTTGAGAATTTAGGAAAATAAGTGGGAAGTATTAATCCTAGTGTTATAACTCAATTCAAGGACATAATTATAGAACTCAATTTGATCAAGAGGTCGTAAATAAGAGAATTGTGATCAAGAGGCTTCACGAATACTGCGTCTCATTCAAAGAGTAGGTACATGCAATGTTTCGTGATTCAACGTTTTGGTTAAGACCATATTTATGCAGGCTCTCGATATAGATGTACATATACAACAAGGAAAAGCATGTGGTGTACAGAATGATATACTAAGGAGTGACTTACTTGGTAACTTTAGATTGACGGGGCAGTGCCTTAACTAATGCCCCTCGACTCCACATCCGTAACATACATTGGTACCATAGTGACATACCCCTGAATGACATTTCCTACACTTCACACAATGAGGATGAGGTCCGTTAAATTGACTCGCCCCACCGACCTGATATTTACCCTTTTTGCATACATCATAAGCATTCCCCCTATCCTTCCTCCAGGACCCTGTGACAGGATTAACAATCTCTGCTCTAGCTCGCTGTATGGGCTTTTGGAATTGCCCAAATCTATCACCCCTAACATGCTCATGAGCATACTCACAACACGACAAAAATATTCCCGCTCGCATATCGGGCAGACCGAGCTAGGTGTACCCAACCTAAGGGAATTTGTTCTTCTTGTGCCCCTTCGTTCCACAACCATTACATATTTCAAGAATCATCCAACATAAACCCGAGTGGCTCTTCTTTCATGTCAAATATTCCGGCTTATTGATGCCAATAATCCTCTTTCATTTCTTAGGTGCCCTCACCACATGATCTGGTGGTGTGGTGACATTAATAGGAACAGGGACACTTCCTATAACAACTAGTGCTTTCACTCCCTCATCGCTGCCTCGAACCCGTGGGTTACTCAAATGAAAAATGAGACATAACAAGGAAATTGGCTTCCTATCTTGAGCTCTATCGCACGATCTGGAGTACCAAAGAAGGGTGACATTCCTAAGTGCCTAAATAGCCTCCTAATTATAGATATGGTCGACAACACACCGATAAGAAGGACTCTACTAGACACGACTCCGAGACATCCTAGGACACTTTAAAACCTGAGGCTCTGATACCAAGCTTGTCACACCCCGACCTCGGGGAGCGCGACCGGCGCTCAACCGAGATAACCCGATCGAGAAAAGTCTGTTATATTTCCTTCTACCCAAACTCATCCATGAATAAAGAGGAGATCTACTCCATTAATCAAACACTAGAAAGATTTCATTAACAACTTCCATTTCATTTTCATTAGCAGCTTCGTTTATAATTTCCAAATTATTACAAGTTTATAGATATAATGAAAAACATGTTTGCCAAAATACCAACATATCTAGTTCAATTTCCAACATCAAACACCACCCACAACTTGTCTACGGAGCCTCTAAGTACAACAGAAGAGTAGTATGGAAGTACCGGCAACAAGGCCCCGACTATACCTCAAAACACAATGTACAACATCAAATAACATCATGCCCGGAATAGAGTAGGGCTCACCAAAACCTGCTGAATAGAGAGTGACTACTAACGAGGACCAAAGCTGCCCGCTGATGAACCACTTGCATCCATTGAAGATGCAGTGCCCCCGACAAAAGGGACGTTAGTACATATGGAATAGTACTAGTATGTAAAGCTAACTGTCCTCTTTCAAAATAGAATGCCAATGTAAGAAAGGGAAAACCATGGAAACAACAATCAACAATCAATGATATCCAAATGCCAAGTTAAAGCATAATAATTTCCAAAATACGAATATAATATTATTTTTGGTTGGGAGATCTTTAGTACCAATATGCCACCGTTCAAAATACCACCATACTCTTAGCACGGAGTCCGATCACGACCCGATCGACTAGGCTGTCTAATCCGAGACATCAACCACAATCACAATTTCAATTATAATTTCCAGCACAATCACCACCATGTGTGCGGCATGGCATCCGATCACTACCCGACCGGCTAGGCCGTCTCACCACAATGCCGTGTGGATCTACATCATCCTTTTCTAGAAATCATCTCATCCTAAATAAGGGGAATAATATCATCACATCAATCTCATCCCAATTAAGGGGACTAATTTCATCATATCAATACGGGGATTTACCCCTAAATTACTCCTACACCGACACGTGTGGTTTTGGGGTTAGGTTGTTACCTACCCTTCCTCGGTGACTAACAATACTACCAAAAATATTTTTGATTTACATACAAAGGAAATAGAAATACAAATGCATTTACCTCATAACATTTCATACCGTATATAGCCTCATTGGTACTTTCAACCACTTACGCATCATTATTTTCTTGGTTCTCTTGTCCATACATATAATTCTTCTTTCATGGTACAATGGCCGTATTTCATATTCCACACTTTTATTTCTTTATTTTCATAGATCATCATCATAAATATCAACATATAGAATATTCCGGAAATCACAACTTTAAGTTCACTAGTAATGAAGGCTTTAAACGCAATAGTTTCCTTTCGAAATAATGGAGCAAGATGATTAGCAATCGAAGCACAAGTTAAAATAATAAACGAGTGACACACCATTTATTATTGAAATAATTTTTTCCAAAAAGGGCAATACAAAATTTCAACTCATGAATATGTAAAAGCTTAAAACACATTGGAAATATTTACAAAGCATAACATTAGTTAAAACAACTACATTGGGGCACAACTTGAGGACATAAACTTTTAGGCAAATCTATTTTTGTGGTCCATTTGGAATAGTTGAACCAATGCTAATTTTATAACCTTTATCACATCATTTCATTTCATTGGCACTATTAGCCACAAGTATAACTTTCATTATCGGCACGGTGGCCACACTTTACATCTTCAACCCACTTCTTTCACTTTCAAGCATCCTTATAGATTATCAACAACAAGGCATTTCAAATCAAGACTTTAGGTACACATATGAGCAATATGAGTTTTAGATACATGGAGTATTCTTTCCAAGTTAAGCATAATGGAATCTCATTTGAAACACGACTCAAAGCCATAACATTTTAATACACATATCATTCTTGAACACATTCCCGAAGGATAACATAATGTCATAGGAACATTCAGAACACATTTTGAATACATAATTCTTGACACTTTGCTTAATCGGGACAATCGAATTTATTGGGAACCGCTCGGAATACGGGAATAAGGAACTTGAGCCAACCATACTTGAAACTTACGGGAACATCATGGAATTCAATTCTAAGAGAGTAGTTTAGCCAACATACCTCGCTTTGAGCTTTCCTTAAATTACTATAATGTTTCGGAAATCCTAGCAATCCCAATCTATTTTGATACATAACAAATTTGAACACAAATTAGGAAGATATTCACGTTTTCAGCTCATTTAAACATTTCATCAAACACTAGGTGTGCAAATTTGACTACAAGTTTTTTCTACAAGATTTCCTTCATTCCACACCCCAATCTTTACTTATTTGAGCTCAACAATCTTCCCACAAACCTTATTAGTACATGCATGTATAAATAATATTCTTACACCCAAGAATCATACTCCTAATCAACCATCTTCTACCCAAATTCGTAATTAAAAATTAGGGTATGGAACCTTACCTCTTCGATGAAGAACTTGTGAGGTTTCTTGTTGAATTTCAAGGCTTGAGCAAGATTTTGATGAACAATTAGCTTAGGGATTTCTCCTCTCACTATAGGGCACTTCCTCTCTCTAAAAATATCAGATATTCCCTTCAAAAATGGTCCCTTACGTTTATTTATCGAGATAGGGTCGGGTTATAAGGATAGAAAAATGGACCCTCCGAAATCCGGACCGGGCTACAGACCAGGCTTTGCGAGCTCTGTAGCACAACATAGCGCGCTATAGACCTTGCGCCGCAAGCTCTATAGCACGGTCTAGCGCGCTACAGACCTTGCGCCGCGATCTTTATAGCACGGTCTAGCGTGCTACAGACCTTGCGCCACCAGGTATATAGCACGGTCTAGCATGCTACAGGCTTGGCTTCGCGAGGTCAAAACGATTCAACTCTCCAATACACTGTTTAATCCAAAAAGTCCGAGAATATAATAATTTAGCCTACCTTGGTACCACGGAACCTTATATTCCTTAGTAAAATTTTCTGGGGCCTTACAATTAATTTTTGTATCAACATCTACTTTTATTTAATTATTGTGTCTACTGACTGAATTTGTATCGCTTACACACTAATATAAGCTTGCGACTAATAGTAGCTATCTCAATGATACATATTTATCTTTCACACCAGATGTTTTTATCAACTTAGGAAATATCTAATATGTTTCTTTACATAATCTGTTAGCACTTAATTATATTCGATCAATATGAATTTTTAGATTGAAAGTAGACAAACACATATTAATTTTGCTGATTCTTTTGCCGATCTTATTTTATTTGATTTTTTTATAAATGACCAATCGTATTGATTTGCGCCAAAGTTTAACATCAGAAGAAACAAGGTAGACTGGTGGTACTGATGGTGGCTCTACCCCCTACTTCTTCCATTAAGGTTTGTCCTTTGGGTAATTTTATAAAAGTTGATGTTTCTGTATTTTGTTTACTTTTTTTTGAATTATTGGTTGTTACTTTTTGGTGGATTGTATAAGGGTCATGTTTTATATAGGATACCCATAAGAAATAAGCTTTTTTTGCGCAACCTAATTTTGATAATGATAATTGAGAAGCTTGAAACTTTGCTGTATGTGTAGTAAATTTGATAAATTCTTTCTTACGGTTGATATGTCATTTGTATATACAAATTTTAGACCCAAACGGAGATAATAATGTGCTACTCCAATGAGATACAATCTATATTTATTTTTCATCTTTTAAAGTCTTTCCAGGATCTATTTAACTTTATTCTTAAATTTTTGACTTTGTTCTATTTTTCGGATATATTGAATTATTATTTAAAAGAAAAAAACTAATTCGATATGTCTCTTCTAAGTAGTTTTCCAATTTAAATAAGTATCCTATAGCCATGTTCCTTTCTCCATTTAAACTCACTACTTCATAACTTAATTACTTTCATATTCATCCGTTTTGATTGCCCATTATTTTTATTAGCTTTTAATGTGTTCCTTTGTTGTTCAAGTCTACTGGTTGAATTTTCAAAAGATTTATTTTTTTACCCGCGTTTCAAAAAATTTATTTTTTATTGACATTGCTGCATTCATTGATATGGATTTAGAAGTTTCACTTTTATATCACTTTCAAACATGATCTAAGGGCCATGAGCTCATGAGAGTCCCGTAAAGTTTAATTGATACAATATTTTGTTATCTTATTGATTGGTATATATATTTTGCTGCTTCCTGCATTTCTTTGTGAGTAGTAAAATATTTACACCAACCAATCAATATAAATTTG
The DNA here is from genome assembly GCF_000390325.3 of Nicotiana tomentosiformis. Classification (NCBI taxonomy): domain Eukaryota; kingdom Viridiplantae; phylum Streptophyta; class Magnoliopsida; order Solanales; family Solanaceae; genus Nicotiana; species Nicotiana tomentosiformis. Next base: position 78,702,446 of record NC_090818.1, read on the forward strand.
TGAATGGATATTGCTAATGTCTCTACACAGAATTTCCTTCTCTTTAGTTATCCTAATGATGAGTTTATATTTTGATGTTAAACAATACTCTAGCTTCCATTTTTGGTAAGATTTTGCGTTTTTTGTATTTTCTCTGGTCTGTCTGTTTGGTGTCATAACTTTTTCTTTTTGGGCTCTTTATTATTTGTATTATAGTTTAAGCTGCGTAACTGTGTTGGAATGTGTGTTTTATGCATGTTAGAATTGGATATATTCATTATTATTCTATTCAAATTTGGTACAAAGTTTTAGTACTTGATTGGTGTTTTATCTCATGTATTGCTGTATTAAATTTCTTCTTTTTCACTTTTTATATTAGGTTTTGAGAGACTATGAGTCTAACCAGGGGACTCCGGTGAAAATTTTTACTCTTCGTCATTTTTCATTCCATTTGGACTTCACAGTGTTCGTCTTGAAATTTTTATTAGGTTTTGGCAAGGTATGATTCCAAGCATATGGATTTAGGTGAAACTTTTATATCTTCTTCCTCCTTTCCATTTGGCTATCATAATGTTTTCTTAAGAGTGCAATTTCTAAGAGATAATGACTGAAAAAGGAAAATTGAGATAATCATGTTACTTTGCATGATCGTTGAAAAGAGAAAGTACAACCAATTAAGAATTATCACACTCTTTAAGTTGCGTAACTGTGTTGGAATGTGTGTTTTATACATGTTAGAATTAGATATAGTCATTATTATGCTATTCAAATTCGGTACCAATTTTTAGTACTTGATTGGTGTTTTATCTCACGTATCTCTGTATTTAATTTCTTCTTTTTCACTTTTTATATTAAGTTTTGAGAGACTATGAGTCTAATAGCCTGTTTGGCCAAGCTGGAGAAATCAGCTTATTTTGAGAAGTGCTTTTTTCAAAAGTGCTTTTGAAAAAAGTACTTTTGGAGAGAAGTAATTTGTATTTGGCTAATTACTCTGAATAGCACTTTTGAGCAATAATTTGTGTTTGGCCAAGCTTTTCAGAAAATACTTTTAAGTATCAAATTATGAATAAGGACATGAATAAATTTACTTAATAGTTAATATTATAAGTAAATAAATAATCTTAAAAATTTATTATTACAGGCAATAATTAAATCTTTTTATTTTATTTAAGTAAAATATGAAAATAAAATTTAAAAGTACTTAATTCTTTTAATATAAGTTAAATATATTAAAAATTATTCAACAAATATAAAAGCATTCACCCCTAAAGTCACTATATATTAGAAAGCTATCCTAAAAATAATAAGAAATATTTATATATTAATATCTTAAGTATTAGGTTTAACGGTTATTTTGGTATATACGATATTTTGTTAAGGGTATTTTTGATGAGAAGAAAAGTCATAACTGCTTTTGCTTCTGCTTTGGGGAAGAAGCTACTTTTTTCTGCTTCTTCCCAAAAGCACTTTATCTGTAACGACCTGACCGGTCGTTTTGAGAATTTAAGTCCCTTCCGGTAGCATAAGGCTCTGAGTAGCTTCGTATTATGTGTATTGACTTGCGTGCGTGGTTGAATTCAATTATCAGGTGATTCGGAGTGATTTGGGACACTTAGTCCCTAAAACGGAAGTTTAAGTCTTAGGATTTTGACCGTAATCGGAACTGTGTGGAGACGACTCCAGAATAGAGTTTCGTCGGTTCCGTTAGCTTCGTTGGGTGATTTTGGACTTAGGAGCATGTCAAGACTGTGAACCTGAGGTCTGTAGCTGATTTAGGCTTGAAATGGCGAAAGTCGATTTTTTGGAGATTTGGACCGGAAGTGGACTTTTTGATATCGGGGTTGGAATGTGATTACGAGAGTTGAAAAAGCTCCGTTATGTTATTTGCGACTTGCCTGTAAAATTTGACGTCATTCCGGATTGGTTTGATAGGTTTCGGTACGAGTTTTAGAAGATGAAAGATTTGGAAATTTATAAGTGCGATTCATAGTTTTGGCGTTATTTGATGTGATTTGAGACCTCGAGCAAGTCCGTGTTAGGTTATGGAACTTGTTGTTATATTTGGATGGGGTCCCGGGGGCCTCGGGTGTGTTTCGGATGGGCTACGGGCCATTTCCTTCTATTTTTGGACTGCTGATATCTGTCATCTGGTTTTCTCCTTCGCGTTCGCGTCTGCTCCTCCGCGTCCGCGAAGAGTAATTTTGGAGGAGGGAATATTTGTTCTTTGCGTTCGCATTCCTCATTCTACGATCACGGAAGCCAATCTTTTCCTTCATTGCGTTCGCGTTCATCTCACGCGTTCGCGTAGCTATGCCATTCCACTCTTCGCATTCGCATACTACTTCACGTGTTCATGAAGAGCAGTCGTTGGGCCATCAGACTTTTCCTCTGTGCATTTGCGAATGTGTTGTCGCGTTCGCGAAGCACAACTGGGCAGCTTTTATTTTTCTTCTTCGCGAATGCGATTGTTCTTCCGCGTTCGCGATGCTTAAAGACCTGGGCAGAATATAATATCTTCAAATCGAGGGTTATGCCATTTTCTTCATATCTTGACTTGTAGAGCTCGGTTTTGAGCGATTCTTTGTGGGTTTTTCAAGCAAATCTATTGGGTAAGTGTTTTTTACCTAGAATTTAATATATTCTATGATTTTATCTTTATTTTTATCATTTAATTTGTGTTTTGAGTTGAAGAAAATGGTGGTTTTTGAAGAAAATTTTCAAAATAAAAAATCATGATTTGAGGGACGAATTGGTATCGGAATTTGATGATTTTAGTATTGTTGAACTCGTATCAGAATGGGTGTTCAGGTTTTGTAAAATTTGTCGGATTCCGAGGTGCGGGCCCGGGGGTCGACTTTTGGGTCAATTTTTAGACTTTATTAAAGATTGAAGCTTTATGATATGGAATAGTCTCTTATGAGTTTTATTTGTGCTTTGAAGTTATTTCGATTAGATTTGAGCCGCTCGGAGGTCATTTCACCCGAGAAGTTCATTTTTGAGTATCGGTCTATCTTCTTTGAGGTAAGTATCTTGCCTAACTTCGTGTGGGAAAACTATCCCTTAGGATTTGAGTCTTCTATGCTAATTGTAGTCTGTGTGCGCGAGGTGACGAGTACGTGCCCGGGCTAATTTGTGGAAATTAGCCTTTAGGGATTCTTAGATCTTTGTATTCACTGAATATGCAATTGTTCTCGTTATGATTACGTTTCTTAATTTTCAGTTTCACTTCTACCTGCTTTAATGAGAATTAATTACTTCATGATCCACTTTTGTTATTCATTTGATTCATACGTGCCTTAACTGAAATTGTATCTCTTCTATTGCCGCGTTGTCTTTTCCAAGACTGCTTATCTTTATCTGAAATTATAATTATCTCTTATGTAATTGTTCATCCTTAGTTGAGGCAAATGATTATCCTTATACTGCTTATCCTTAATTGGATTTGTTATATCTCTCTCTTAATTGCCCAATCTTAAAAGAAGTTAGATATTCTATATTTTAGTTGACTTGTCCTTATTTTGAATTATTCGTCTTGTGTTAGCTCCCTCATTGTCAAACTATACATTGTGGACCGTTGTTACATAATATTTCTTTTCTTGTTGAGCTGTTCTTATTATGACTAGTATTCTCTATGTTGGCTACTCCTTGTGAATTAGTTCCTCCGTTTCCTTGAGTTCTAGAATTTCTAAGTTGACGTATTTGTCGTACCCTTGTATTATTATCATTATTGTTGTTGTTGTACTTATTGTGGTGATGCACGAGGTTTCTGCCATGCGGTTGTTGTTATGGGGTTGCACGAGGTTTCTGCCATTCTATTGTTACTATTGATATTTGCACATGCGGCGTGGCAAGGCGGGAATATATATGTAGGTTGCGCATGTGGCGAGACAAGGTGGGAACATTATTATGCACGTGTGGCTAGACAAGGCGGGCATTTATTTTACTATTGCATGCGTGGCGAGACAAGGTGGGTTATGTCAGGGATTGATTTGTGATGATTTGTGATGGCCTGGGGGCATTCTTGTTGTTGATATTGTGTAGTGGTACACTTACCTGTGTGAGCTTTATCTTGTGAAAGTTGTTAGAAAACATTCTACGTGCTGTCCGTTCTTTTCCTTATGCTCACTAGCTGGTATGAACTATGTTAGAACACTTGCACAAGCATACACATAGTTAAGCACTCTTATCGGGTAAGAGGTTTTCTTGATACTGTTGAGTATAAATGCACACCCTTGTTTACTTGCCTTCTATATGAGAATGGCTCTATTGGCACGTAAGTTATCAGTGCGGTTATGAGGGCACAAGATGCCAAGTGTTAGGGTTCAGGTATTGAGACTCGCGAGTTGTGATTTATCCGAGGTTCGGTACCTTGTGGAGTTGATGTCTAAAATCTGATGTAAAAGCGGTTGTAGATGTTGAGTTATTACCTGTCCTTACTGTATTTGTGATTCCGGATTTAGGATGTGTTCCATTCACTTTTCTGTGTCATTTTTATGGTATTCCGCTGATACTTGTTGTTTCCTTTCTTATTGCCATTACTGTATTGCGAGCCATATTGCATAGTTTTTATGTAAATATCATATTTCTGCTGTTCACATACTTATACTTTTTCAGTTTATTAGACCAGTGGGTGTCCTGACTGTTCCTCATCACTACTCCACCGAGGTTAGTCTTGATACTTATTGGGCACCGCTGTGGTGTGTTCATTCTACACTTCTGCACATTTTTGTGCAGATCCAGGTATTTGTTCGTTAGCAGCTGTGCGGGTCATTGCTGTGGAGACTTAAGGTAAACCTGTTGTTACGTTCGTAGGTTTCGGAGTCACCTTCAAGTTTTTGTTTTGCACTGTTTATTCTTATTTCTGGGCAGTTGTATTTAGAAGTTTTCTAGCAAACACTCTGTAAAGCTTATGACTTAAGCTACTGGTTTTGGAAATTGTAAATTTTAAGAGATTTCTATTTCAAATTGTTAGATGTTATTTAAATAATATTGTTGTTTCAATAAATGTTAGGCTTACCTAGTCCCTAAGACTAGGTGCCATCACGATACCCAAATGGAGGGAAAATTGGGTCGTGTCATTATCCTACCAAAAAAGCTTGGTCAAATACTTCAAGTTAGGAAAAACAAAGTGCTTTTGAGGAGAAAAAAAATACTTTTGGCCTCTTGAGAAGCTTGGCCAAACAGGCTATAACCAGGGGGACTCCGGTGAAAATTTTACTCTTCGTCATTTTTCATTCCATTTGGACTTCACAATGTTCGTCTTGAAATTGTTATTAGATTTTGGCAAGGTATGATTCCAAGCATATGGATTTAGGTGAAACTTTTATATCTTCTTCCTCCTTTCCATCTGGCTATCACAATTAAGAGTGTGATTTCTAAGAGATAACGACTGAAAAAAGGAAAATTGAGATAACCATGTTACTTTCCATGATCGTTGAAAAGATAGAATGTACAACCAATTAAGAATTATCACCCTCTTCCGCTTTTCTTCTTAAGGCAATAATCCAAAGAGTGACTAATTATAGAAAAGTTGGATAAAGAAAGAAATTATGAAAGAGAAAAATAAAATGGCGGGGAGGGGAGAGGGGGTGGGTGAAAAAGGATCTAAACAGGGTTTCAAAGATAATAGATCGCATACTTAAAGTGGAAAAATACGTAGGTTTCTTATGATCTTCAACAACAGTACAAAAGCCTTGATAGAAATGTAGGAAAATACAATTTTCAATCTATTTCTCAAAACATTTCATTATCATCTAATAGCTAACCATTTTTTAAATTATTTATCTCTTCTGGATTTGCTCTGTACATGATTTTATTCTCATCTCTATGTGTGTTTCCTCACTTGGTGTTACGAGTTTATTTAGGCAGTAGCACAGACGGTGTTGATATCTCTATTCTTAGTCTATCAATTTAAAAGTATGTGTCACGAACCAATTCCTCCTATAGGCCGTGATGATGCCCAACGTTACCGCTAGACAAGCCAACAATGAACTAACCATATGATTGTTTCTTTTAACATTTTAGAAATAGTTGTTTTTTTATTTAGTGCATAAATAGGAAATAAAAGTTTAAATAAAATGAGAGATAAATAATTTTAAGAGCAAATGAGATGAGTAAATATCCAAAAATCATCATGTGTCTACTAGCATGATCTCCAAGACCAGGTGTCACAAGTGTATGAGCTACTAGTAGAATATACAAAAATACTAAACTACTGTCTGAAGTGAAATAGACAGAAAGTAAAAACAAAAGGAAGACTTCGGGTGCTGCAGAACGGTCTCGGAAGGTAACTCACCGCTAAGTCTCGAAAAAGTCATGGATGCGCGCCGGACTAATAGCCAGATGCACCTGCCTCAGATCCTGCACGATTAGTGCAGAAGTGTAGCGTGAGTACATAAACAACATGTACCCAATAAGTATCTAGTCTAACCTCGAAGAAGTAGTGATGAGGGGTCGACTTCGACACTTACTATATACTAACAATAAATACCGAAATTATAATTAAGCATGGATTATAGAAATACAACTGAAAACTCAATAACAAAAAATAAATAATTGTTTCACTAATAGTAAGTCCCAAATTAATATCCATCATTTAACAAATTTATCTCCCTAGCCAATGAAATAATACCAATTACAATTGGGCTCCAAAAATTATGACTCACGAATTATGCCGAGGTCGTACGGCCCGATCCAACATACAAATATATGAACTGTGCACTGCCGAAGGTCGAACGGCACGAACCATAGATGCATCTATTCTATTACTGAGGCATTCAGCCCGCTCCACAAGAAGAGAAAATACTTTATAAGCTATCGATTCAAAGATTATCTAGAGGCTAATATTCAAAGAAAACACAAATTCTCATTAACGGTCAAGTAACCCGTCCAAAACTCAAGTAAATGAAATTTGGCCTTTTACAATTCCTTTATCATGTTCCAATATGGTTTAGGCACTTAAATTACATGTAGGGTGCAAACATTGCAAGTATAACATGATTTGGGTCCTAAACTACTTGGACATAAGCATGATTAGTAGCTACGTACGAACTCTCGTCACCTCGTGCGTACGTAGCCCCCACAATTAGAAGCACATATTAATTCAATTCACCTATGGGGTTAATTCCCTCTTACAAGGTTAGAAAAGAGACTTACCTCGTCTCTAAGCTTACTTTCCGGTCCACAATTGTGCTTTAAACCCTCAACTCGGTGCAAAACGACTTGAAACTAGTCAAATATTATATAAAATAATCAATACATGTTCAAAAGTTCATATCCTAACTATTAAAGTAATTTCCCAACCCTAATTGAAGAAATTCCTAAAATTCACTCTCGGGCCCACGTGCCCGGATTCCGGAAATCTTTGATGAAAGTTGTTACCCATAACCTCATGAACTCAAATATATAATTTTTACTAAATTCCATAACCCTTTTTGTGGTTAAATTCCATTTTTATCAAAAACCTAGGTTTTTCATCTAAACCTATGATTTTCACAAATTTACATGTTAAAATCTACCCATAATCTATGTATTAATCTCACATTAGGTAGAAATTACTTACCTTCAATAGCTAGGCTGAAATCCCCCTTTTTGAAGCTCCAAAATCGCCTAAGTGTGCAATAAATGCACTCAAAATAGCCTAAGTCCCATTTTAAAAGAACCACACTGCTTCCAGCGATTTCGCACCTGCGGTCGCTAGGCCGCATTTGTGGACCAAGGTCCGCTTCTGCGGAGGTGCCTGAGGCTGGGTGGTTTCGCTTCTGCGGGCGGGAGATCGCATCTGCGGTCTCGCTTCTATGGCGAGCTTGTCGCACCAGTGACCCCTTTCGCTTCTGCGACCCCCTCTTCGCACCCGTGCATCCGCAGGTGCGGTCACCTTGCCGCTTCTGCTAACACTGGGCAGCCTGCGCTGCGTCGCTTCTACGGCCTATGAGCTCGCCCCTGCGGCTAGCCTTCCGCAGGTGCGATTACATTAGAAACCTGGTGCTTCAGCTCTTCTTCCAAGTCCAAACTTGGTCCGTGCCTAGTCCGATTGACACCCGAGGCCTCTGGGGCCCTGCCCAAACATATCAACAAGTTTAAAATCATAAAATGAACTAACTCGAAGCCTCGAAACGCGTAAAACAACATCAAAACTAAGAATCACACCCTAAACCTATTCAAATCAACTTATGAACTTCAAGTTCTTCCAACTTACTCCGAATGCACCGAAACATACTTAGACTACTCAGAACGACTCCAAATTTTGCGTGCAAGTCTTAAATCACCATACGGAACTATTCCCAGTCTCGAAATTCCAATTGGACCTCGATAACGCCAAATCCTATTTCAAGTCAAATTTAAGAACTTTAAAACCTTCAAAGAGTCAACTTTCATTATTAGGCACTGAAACGCTCCCGCGTCATCCAAAACACGATCCGAACATACGCCCAAGTCCGAAATCATCATACGAACCTATTGAAACTGTCAAATCTCGATTCCGAGGTCATTTACTCAAAATGTTGACCGAAGTCAAACTTAGCCTTTTAAAGCCAAACCATGGAACCAAGTGTTGCGATTTCAACCCGATCCCTTCCCAATCCCGAAATAACCATCCCCGCAAGTCATAAAACAGTAAAAGCACATATGAGGAGTCTTATTTGGGGGAACAGGATTCTAGAAAGCAAAATGATCGGTCGGGTCATTACATTCTCCACCTCTTAAACAAACGTTCATCCTTGAACGGGTCTAGAATCATACCTGGAGTGCTAAATAAGTGTGGATATCTGCTCCTCATGTCCTCCTCAGACTCCCAAGTCGCCTCCTCGATTGGTTGGCCCCTCCACTGAACCTTTACCACGAAAATCCTCTTGGACCTCAACTGGTGAACCTGCCTATCAACAATGGCAACCGGCTCCTCCTCATAACCCAAGCTCTCGTCTAACTGAATCGTACTGAAGGCTAACACATGTGACCTGTCAGCATGATACCTCCAGAGCATAGACACGTGGAAAACTGAATGAACTCCTGATAGACTGGGAGGTAATGCAAGCTCATAAGCAACCTCCCTAACTCATCTCAATACCTCAAATGGGCCTATAAAACTTAGGCTCAACTTGCCCTTATTCCCGAACTTCATGATCCCCTTCATTGGCGAGCCTTTCAAGAGAACCTTCTCGCCCACCATAAATGATAAATCACATGCCTTCTGATCCGCGTAACTCTTCTTTCTGGACTGTGCTGTGCGAAGTCGCTCATGAATCAACTTTACCTTTTCCAAGGAATCCTTCACCAAATTAGTACCATATAATTTACTCGCCGGGATCAAACTATCCGATGGGAGAATGACATCACCGACCATATAAAGCCTCAAATGGAGCTATCTCGATGCTGGACTTATAACTTTTGTTGTAAGAAAACTCGGCCAAAGGCAAGAATCGATCCCACTGCCCTCCAAAGTCAATCACACATACTCTGAGCATGTCCTCCAAGATCTGAACTGTCCGCTCCGACTACCCGTCGATCTGTGGATGAAATACTGTGCTAAGCTCTACCTGGGTCCCCAACTCACTCTGTACTGCCATCCAGAAATGCGAAGTAAACTGAGGGACTCTATCTGATATGATGGAAACAGGAACACCATGCAGCCGAACTATTTCCTGAATATAAATCTGGGCCAACCTCTCTGAAGTATACGTGGTCACAACCGGAATGAAGTGTGCCGACTTGGTCAGCCTGTCGACAATGACCCACACTGCATAAAATATCCACAAGGTCCGCGGCAACCCAACTACGAAGTTAGTAGTAATACGCTCCCACTTCCACTCAGGTATAGTCATCTGTTGGAGTAGGCCACTTGGCCTCTGGTGCTTATACTTAACCTACTGGCAATTTAGACACCTCACAACATACTCAATTATGTCCTTCTTTATCCTCCGCCACCAGTAAGGCTGCCTCAGTTCGCTATACATCTTCGTAGCACCTGGATGAATAGAATACTGAGAACTGTGTGCCTTCTCTAGAATTCTCTCCCTCAAGCCATCGACATTAGTAACACATAGGCGACCTTGGAGTCGCAGAACACCATCCTCGCCGATAGTAACCTCCTTGGCACCACCCTGTAGTACAGTCTCTCTAAGAACCAACAAGTGCGGATCATCAAACTGTCGAGGCCCGATCTTCTCCAATAGTGAAGACTGGGTAGCGACGCATGCAAGAACTCGTCTAGGCTGTGAAATATCTAACCTCACAGGTCTGTTAGCCAAGGACTGAATGTCCAAAGCTAAGGGCCTCTCCTCTGCTGAAATGAATGCCAAGCTACCCATACTCTTTGCCTTTCTTCTCAAGGCATCCGCAACTACATTCGCCTTGCCCAGATGATAAAGAATGGTGATATCATAATCCTTCAGTAACTCAAGCCACTTGCACTGCCTCAAATTGATATCCCTCTGCTTGAACAAATGCTACAAGCTACGATGATCGGTGCAAACCTCACAGGACACCCCATAAAGATAATGCCTCCAGATCTTAAGAGCATGAACAATCACGGCCAACTCCAAATCATATACATGATAATTCTTCTCATGGGGCTTCAACTGACGTGAAACATATGCAATAACTCGCCCCTCCTGCATCAATACAAAACCCAAACCAACGCGTGAAGCGTCGCAATACACAGTATACATCCCCAAACCGGAGGGCAACACAAGAACCGGTGCCGTAGTTAAAGCTGTCTTGAGCTTCTGAAACCTCGCCTCACAATAATCGGACCAACGGAATGGAGCACCCTTCTGGGTCAATCTAGTCAAAGGTGCTGCAATAGATGAGAGGTCCTCCACAAACCGACAATAATAACCTGCTAACCCCAAGAAGTTCCTGATCTCAGTCGTCGTAGTAGGACGAGGCTAACTCTGAACTGCCTTAATCTTCTTGGGATCCACCTTAATACCCTCGCCTAATACAACATGCCTCAAGAATGCTACAGAATCTAGCCAAAACTCACACTTGGAGAACTTAGCATATAGCTTCTGTTCCCGCAAGGTGTGAAGCACCACTCTCAAATGCTGCTCGTGCTCCTCCATGCTGCACAAGTAGATCAAAATGTCATCAATGAAGACAATGACGAATGAATCAATGTATGGCCTGCACACCGTGTTCATCAAATCCATAAACGCCACTGGGGAATTAGTCAAATCGAAGGACATCACTAGAAACTCATAATGGCCATATCTAGTCCGAAAAGCGGTCTTCGGAACATCCGAATCTTCAATTGATGGTACCCTGATCTCAAGTCAATTTTAGAGAACACTCTGGCACCATGTAACTGGTCAAACAAATCGTCAATCCGCGGCAATGGGTACTTGTTCTTAATGGTAACTTTGTTCAACTGGCAGTAATCAATGCATATCCACATAGTCCTATCTTTCTTCTTCACAAATAACACTGGTGCACCCCAAGGCGATACACTTGCCTTGGCAGACCCCTTTGCTAGCAAATCCTCAAGTTGTTCCTTCAACTCTTTCAACTCTTTTGGAGCCATATGGTACGGTGGGATAGATATAGGTTGGGTACCTGGAGCCAAATCAATGCAGAAATTGATATCACGATCCGGTGGCATACCTGGAAGATCAAAAGGAAACACATCGGAGAACTCCCAGACTATGGGTACTAAATCGATCACCGGAGTCTCTGCAGTAGTGTACCGAACATAATCAAGATAAGCCAAATAACCCTTCTCGACCATGTGTCGAGATTTCATAAAAAAGATGATCCAACTAGGTCTGCTGACAGACGAACCCTTCCACTCCAATCTAGGCAACTATGGTATCGCTAAGGTAACGGTCTTGGCATGACAATCAAGGATGGATTGATATGGAGATAACCAGTACATGCCCAGGATGACCTCAAAGTCGGTCATATCAAGCAGCAGAAGATCCGCCCTAGTCTCATAACCACAGAATGTAACAATGCAGGACCGATAGATCCGATCCACAATAATAGAATTGCCCACTGGAGTGGACACATAAACAGGAGTACCCAAGGACTCACAAGGAACATCTAGGAAATGAGCAAATAGAGATGACACATATGAATAGGTAGACCCTCGATCAAATAATACCGAAGCATTCCTACCGCAGACAGAAATAATACCTGTGATAATGGCATCTGAGGCCACTGCATCTGGTCTGGCCGGGAAAGCATAGAATCTAGCTGGAGCGCCACCTGACTGGCCTCCACATGCCTGATCTCCACCTATAGGATGGCCCCTACCCACCTTCCCTCCGCCTCTGGGCGGCCGGATGGCTGGTGTAGCTACTGGTGCTGTAATCATAGGCTCAGAACCCTGCTACATTGCCTTGCCCCGAAGCTTGGGGTAGAACCTCCGCACGTGGCTGAAGTCCCCGCACTCATAACAACCTCTCAGTACGAAGGATTGCTGACCTGAAGTCTGACCCTGATGGCCAGAATACCCACTGGAGGAACCCTGAATAGCTGGTGGGTGGTAGGTACTCTCTTTCATGGCACTGAAATAAGGTCGAACTGGAGCACCCCGAGGAGGAGGCAGTGCTAGATATGTGGGCCTGCTAGGCTGACCCTCTTCCCCCAGACGGAGCACCACTGAACCTACAAGAATAATGAAACCTCTTGTCCCGTGACATATGCTCTCGGCCTCGCTGATGATAACCCTCAATCATCCGAGCTATCTCCACAACTAGCTAGTAAGAAGTCCCCATATCAAACTCTCGGGCCATAGTGGCCTGAATACCGAAATGCAACCCCGCAACAAACCTTCATACTCTCTCCCCCTCAGTAGGAAGTATCATAAGTGCATGGCGAGACAACTCAGAGAATCTCGCCTCATAATCGGTCACTAACATCTAACCCTACTGGAGATGCTCAAACTGAAACCACAACTCTTCCCTCTGGGAGGGTGGAATATACCTATCCAAAAAAAGGCGTGTAAACTGATCCCAAGTCAAGGGAGAAGAACCTGCTGGTCTGCCAAGAAGATGAGACTGCCACCATCTACGGGCCTTGCCCTCAAGCTGGAAAGTAGTAAAATCCACCCTGTGGGTCTCTAATATCCTTATGTTGTGCAGTCTGTCCCTGCACTTATCAATGAAGTCCTGGGGATCCTCATGTCACTCACCTCCGAAGACAGGGGGTGTAGCCTAGTCCATCTGTCCAATAGCTTCTGCGGTTTGCCGGCCGTAGCTGGTCTGGGCTCAAGCACGGCTGCTGCCACTGGCTAGGCTCCGCCCACGAGTAGTGCACCCAGGATCTGATATATAGCAACTGCATGCCCAGGAGCCTGAGCAGTAGGGGTCTGTGCTCCTCTTCCAGCCTAAGATGTGGCTGGGTCGACTGGAAACAAATCGGCCTAGGTCACAGTATCCATGAACCGTAGAATACGGCCCATGAGCTCCTGGAAGCCCGGTGCTGACATGAAATCTACTGGGGCTGGCTCTGCTACAGGCACCTCGCCCTGCTCCTCAATAATGGGATCCTATACTGGATCCGTTCGTGGCATGGTTGGGGCAACTCTAGGATGTCCTCGTCCCCTACCTCAGGTCGTACCCTCCCCCGGCCTCTGCTTCAGCCTCTAGCAATAGGGGGAGCAGCTCCTCCCGGGTCTGGAACACCCGTCGTGTGCGTTCTCACCATCTGCGAGAGAATAAGAGAAAGATACTTAGTATAACATCAACTGCACGATAGGATATGAAGAAAGAGTAGTTTCCTAATACCCTATAACCTCTCGAAGATAAGTACGGACGTCTCCGCACCGATCTACAAGACTCTATTAGGCCTGCTCATAACTTGAGAGACTTACATGAACCTAGTGCTCTGATACCATGTTGTCACAACCCAATTCCTCCTATAGGTTGTGATGGTGCCCAACATTACCGCGAGGCAAGCCAATAGGGAACTAACCATGTGATTGTTTCTTTTAACATTTTAGAAATAGCTGATTTTTTATTTAGTGCATAAATAGGAAGTAAAAGTTTAAATAAAATGAGACATAAATAATTTTAAGAGCAAATGAGATGAGTAAATATCCAAAAATCATCATGTGTCTACTAGCATGATCTCCAAGACCAGGTGTCACAAGAGTATGAGCTACTAGTGGAATATACAAAAATACTACACTACTGTCTGAAGTGAAATAGACAGAAAGTAAAAACAAAAGGAAGACTTCGGGTGCTGCAGAACGGGCTCGGAAGGCAGCTCACCGCTAAGTCTCAAAGAAGTCATGGATGCGCGCCGGACTGATAGCCAGATGCACCTGCCTCAGATCCTGCACGATTAGTGCAGAAGTGTAGCGTGAGTACATAAACAACATGTACCCAGTAAGTATCTAGTCTAACCTCAAAGAAGTAGTGATGAGGGGTCGACTTCGACACTTACTATGGGCTAACAATAAATACCAAAATTATAATTAAGCATGGATTATAGAAATACAGCTGAAAACTCAATAACAAGAAATAAATAAACAATTGTTTCACTAATAGTAAGTCCCAAATTAATTTCCATCATTTAACAAATTTATCTCCCTAGCCAATGAAATAATACCAATTACAATTGGGCTCCAAAAATTATGACGCACGAATTATGCCGAGGTCGTACGGCCCGATCCAACATACAAATATATGAACTGTGCACTGCCGAGGGTCGAACGACACAAACCATAGATGCATCTATTCTATTATCGAGGCATTCAGCCCGCTCCACAAGAAGAGAAAATACTTTATAAGCTATCGATTCAAAGATTATCTAGAGGCTAATATTCAAAGAAAACACAAATTCTCATTAACGGTCAAGTAATCCGTCCAAAACTCAAGTAAATGAAATTTGGCCTTTTATAATTCCTTTATCAAGTTCCAACATTGTTTAGGCACTTAAATTACAAGTAGAGTACAAACATCGCAAGTATAACATGATTTGGGTCCTAAACTACCCGTACATAAGCATGATTAGTAGCTACGTACGGACTCTCGTCATCTCGTGCGTTTGTAGCCCCCACAATTAGAAGCACATATTAATTCAATTAACCTATGGGGTTAATTCCCTCTTACAAGGTTAGAAAAGAGACTTACCACGTCTTAAAGCTTACTTTCCAGTCCACAATTGTGCTTTAAATCCTCAACTTGGTGCAAAATGACTCGAAACTAGTCAAATATTATATAAAATAATCAATACATGTTCAAAAGTTCATATCCTAACTATTAAAGTGATTTCCCAACCGTAATTGAAGAAATTCCTAAAATTCACCCCCGGGCCCACGTGCCCGGATTCCGGGAATCTTTGAAGAAAGTTGTTACCCATAATCTCATGAACTCAAATATATATTTTTCACCAAATTCCATAACCATTTTCGTGGTTAAATCCCATTTTTATCAAAAACCTAGGTTTTTCATCTAAACTTATGATTTCCACAAATGTACATGTTAAAATCTACCCATAATCTATGTATTAAACTCACATTAGGTAGAAATTACTTGCCTTCAATAGCTAAGTTGAAATTCCCCCTTTTGAAGCTCCAAAATTGCCCAAGTGTGCAATAAATGCACTCAAAATAGCCTAAGTCCCATTTTAGAAGAACCACATTGCCTCCAGCGATTTTGCACTTGCGGTTGCTAAGCCGCATCTGCGGCATCGCTTCTGTGGACCAAGGTCCGCTTCTTCAGAGGTGCCTGAGGCTGGCTGGTTTTGCTTCTACGGGCGGGAGATCGCTTCTACGGTCCCGCTTCTGCGGTGAGCTTGTCGCACATGCGACCCCTTTCGCTTCTGCGACCCCCTCTTCGCACCTGCGCATCCGTAGGTGCTGTTACCTTGCTGCTTCTGCGAACACTAGGCAGCCTAGGCTGTGCCGCTTCTGCTGCCCATGGCTCACTTCTGCGAGCTTGCACCTGCGGATAGCCCTCCATAGGTGCGATTACACCAGAAACCTGGTGCTTCAGCTCTTCTTCCAAGTCATAACTTGGTCCGTGCCTCGTTCGATTGACACCGGAGGCCCTCGGGGCCCCACCCAAACATACCAACAAGTTTGAAATCATAAAACAAACTCGCTCAAACCCTGGAATGCATAAAACAACATCAAAACTAAGAATCACACCCTAAACCATTTCGAATCTACTTATGAACTTCAAGTTCTTCCAACTTACTCCGAATGCGCCGAAACATACTTAGACTACTCGGAATGACACTAAATTTTGCATGCAAGTCTTAAATCACCATATAAAACTATTCCCGGTCTCGAAATTCCAATTGGACATCGATAACACCAAATCCTACTTCAAACCAAATTTAAAAAACTTTAAAACCTTCAAAGAGTCAACTTTTACTATTAAGAGCCGAAACGCTCCTGGGTCGTCCAAAACCCTATCCGAACATAAACCCAAGTCCAAAATCATCATACAAACCTATTGGAACCATCCAATCCTAATTTTGAGGTCGTTTACACAAAATGTTGAACTACTCAAAACGTTGACTGAAGTCAAACTTAGCCTTTTAAAGCCAAACCATGTAACCAAGTGTTCCGATTTCAACCCAAACCCTTCCCAATCCCAAACTAACCATCCTAACAAGTCATAAAATAGTAAAAGCACATATTGGGAGTTTTATTTGTTGGAACAGGGTTATAGAAAGTAAAACGATCGGTTGGGTCGTTACAGTATGTAAGCTTTCTTTCTAATTATAGATCACGTAGGTTTTATGTTTGTTTTCTCGGACATACTTTTACACCTCTATCGTTTGTATAGCTCTTTGATTTGTTCGTAGCGAGTGAGAAAAGTTATTACTATCTCCATTTTATGTATAAGTTCAAGGGATCATTTGATTGATGCCCGGTCTAATGAGTTGGAGTTCAGACTTATATTGCTTCTATGTAATGAGAGTTGAACCCAAAAGTATAAAGGATTTCAAGGGGAAAAAAACTCGAGTATTGTAACGACCCAGCCAGTTGTTTTGAGTATTACAACCATGTTTCCCCATTTACTTAATATTTTATGCTCAATTGCGATTATGTGATTTGTCGGGAAAGTTTTAGAATGAATTAGAACACTTAGTTTCAAGATTTAATGCTTAAGTTGAAATAGTTGATCGGATGTTGACTTATGTATAAACGACCCCGGAATAGAGTTCCGATGATTTCAATAGCTCCGTATAGTAGTTTTGGACTTCGGAGTGTGTCCGGATAATTAATTGGAAGTCCGTAGTTAAATTAGGCTTGAAATGACAAAAATAGAAATTTAAAGTTTGGAAGTTTGACCGGAAGTTGATTTTTTTGATATAAGGGTCGAAATTTAGTTCTAAAAATTTTCATAGGTCTGTTATGTCATTTATGACTTGTGTGCAAAATTTAAGATCAATCGGACTTGATTTGATGTGATTCGAGGCCTCGACTAAGTTCATATGATGTTTTAAGACTTGTTGGTGTATTTGGTTGAGGTCCCGGGGGCCTCGGGGTGAGTTTCGGATGATTAACGAATCAAATTTGGACTTATGGAAAAATCTGAAAATTTTGGCCTTCTGGTGCAATCGCACCTGCGGAATTTTGCTCGCAAGTGCAAGCTCGCAGAAGCGAGATGAGCATCGTAGAAGAGGCCTGGCGAGGGGGTGGGTAGTGTGCACAGGTGCAGAGCTTTTGCCTCATTTGCGAAGCTGCAGAATTGGCTTGTTGATTGGAGAAGCGGAACACGGAGGGGAAGGCTTCTTCGCAGAAGCGGACAACTTCTTCGCAGAAGCGGACTGCTTGTCCGCAGAAGCGAAGGCAATCGCAGAAGCGGAAGCGTCACCGCAAAAGAGGGACTGCAGATGCGATTAGAAATTATGCAGAAGTGAAACCTCTATGCAGTGTACAAAAATAGAGGGGTCCGAGATTCGCTCATTTTTGGACATTTCAAACATGGCTTGAGGCGATTTTTCAGAGAGAATTCACGGGAAATCTTGAGGTAAATCACTTATGATCATTGTTAGTCAATAATATTGAACTATCATTGAGTATTTCGACTAGATTACGTGTTTTTGAGGTGAAATTCGAGGATTTGGGCCATGTAATTTAAAAATAAGATTTGAGGATTTGAAGGTCGAGTTGATGTCGGAATTTGGTAAATTTGGTATAGTTAGACTCGTGGTTGAAGGGGCGTTCATATTTTGTAACTTTTGTCGAGTTCCGAGAAGTGAGCCCCACTGATGACTTTTGAGTTGAATTTCGGATTTTGTTAAAAAATTTTGTATTTTCATATGGAATTGATTCCTATAATTTGTGTTGACTGTATCGAATTAATTGTGACTAGATTCTAGGCATTCGAAGGCCGATTCGCGAGGCAAAAGCATAGTGGAATAAAGAACTTGCACGGTTTGAGGTAAATAACACTTCTAAACTTGGTTCTGAGGGTATGGATCCCTGAATTACGTGCTATATGAATTGTTTGGAGATGACGCACATGCTAGGTGACGGGCGTGTGGGCGTGAACCACAGAAATTGTAACTTAAATAAATTCCGTAGAGTTGCATAATTAAAGAATCATGTCATTATTCACATGTTCCCCACGTGTTAGAGAAATTGAGCTGAGGCTCGTATTAAAGATTATGTTTAGGCTACGTGCCGATATTTTGGGACCCACAGGGTCGTGTTGTTGTTGAATTAATTATTTTAAAATACAAATTTCATACTCAGTCATGTTCATCCATTTGTGAGGATATTTATGGGATCGAGCTGCACGCCGCAGCAGGCCATATTGGCTTTATATTTATTATTATATGGATCGGGGCTGCACGCCACAGCAGGCCTTATAGGCTTTACTATTATGGGATCGGACTGCACGCCATAGTAGGCCATATTGGATTTATATAGCGCTTGGTTTGAAGGAGCCCCTCGGGAGTCTGCACCCCCCACAATGAGCGCATTTGATGGTTATATTTGGGATGGACTTCCTAGGGCATGTAGTTGCCTTATCTATCTGCTTATATGAGGGATGAATCTTCACTGGACTGGATTTGTCCGAACAGTACTGAGTTTTTAAGTACTCTGAGAGTGTGAGTATGAGATTTTCATTATGTTGTATCACATATGGCACGTACATTGGCATGCAGACATAAAGATGTCTTATTCCTAATATTAATCAGATTTGATCTATGTTTCTTGTATTGAGTTTAATTGCTGAACTTGAAAGCATGCCTACATTTTTGTACTGTTTTTTTTATATTGGACTGTACCTGTTTAGCTCGTCACTGCTTTCAGCCAAAAGGTTAGTCTTGTTACTTATTGAGTACATGGGGTCAGTTGTACTCATACTACACTCTGCACTTTGTGTGCAGATCCAGGTACTTCCGGATACGGCGGTTGCTAGATTTCAGAGTTTCATCTGTTGGAGACTATCGATGTATCTGCTTGGCATCCGCAGACCTTGACTCTCTTTCCTTTCAGTTGTTTGTACTGTTCTATATTTCCAGACAATGTTTTATCAGTCAGACTATGTTATCATTTAGATGCTCATATACTCAGTGACACCGGGTTTTGGGAGTGTATTTGTATCAGTATTTGGGAGATTTTCAATTGAATTTAAATATTATGTTTTCAAACTTAAAAGAAATTGTGGTTTATTGAGGTTGTCGGCTTGCCTAGTATTGAGATAGGCGCCATCACGACATGCGAATTTTGGGTCGTGACAAGTTGGTATCAGAGCCTAGGTTATATAGGTCTCATGAGTCATGAGCAGGTTTAGTAGAGTCTTGCGGATCGGTATGGATACGTCTGTACTTATCTTTGGGAGGCTGCCGAACCCTTCAAAAAATTTCACTTTCTTGTATTTATTGTGCGAATTTGTTGATTCCGAAAACTAAATTTTTGTTATCCTATTCTCTCACAGATGCTTAGGACATGTACTACTGTATTGGATGGCCAGCCACTAGTGCCACCAGTTAGGGCCACGAGAGGTCAGGGCCGTGGTAAAGGCCGGGGCTGGGGCCGTGGTAGAGGTTGAGGTTTAGCTTGCATAGCAGTTGGAGTAGCACCAGTAGAGCCACCAGTTGCTCCAACTCAGGAGCAGGTTCCAGATATTGTTTAGCCGACAGGACCAGCTCAAGCACCAGCTATGCCTATTGTGATTCTAGGCCTTCAGGAGGCTTTAGCCCAGATATTGACTGCTTGCATTGGCCTTGCTCAGGTGGTTTCTGCTCAGGCCGCACCAGACACTTCTCAGGTCGGGGGAGGTACTCATACCTCTGTCGCCCGTACTCCAGAGCAGGAAGTGCAGGGACTTCAGATACCGAGGGCACTACCAATCCAGCCGATTGCAGCTGCTCAGGCCCAAGTGGGTCCTATTATGAATGTCAAGGAACAGAAGAGACTAGAGAGATTTGAGAGTCTCCGTCCTCCATCTTTCAGTGGAACTGAGTCAAAGGATGCTCAGGATTTCTTGGACAGATGCCAGCGGATGCTTCGTACAGCGGGTATTCTGGAGACCAGTGGGGTCTCATTTACTACTTTTCAGCTGACCGAGGCAGCCTTCAGATGGTGGGAGACTTATGAGAGGAGGAGACCAGTTGGTGCAACACCACTATCATGGCATGAGTTCTCCGTATTATTTCTGGAGAAGTTTGTACCACAGACCCGCAGAGAGGTACTGCATAAGCAGCTCGAGTATTTACGTCAGAAGGACCTGTCCGTGACTCAGTATGAGATGCGGTTTTCAGAATTGGCTCGTCATGCAGTTTGGTTGGTTCCCACTGAGATGGAGAAGATCAGGAGGTTCATTAATGGTGGTTGACAGTGCTCGGCAGCTAGAGATGGTCCGTACTCAGGAGCGTAAGAAGATGGAGATCAAGAGGTCTTATGGTCAGGGTAATTCCAACGGTGTTCCTTCAGGGGACAGCCCTATCACAATAGGGGTCGACCTTGTAGGCCCGCTCAGATGGCTCATCCATCTTATCGTGGCATATCAGCTAGCCATGGTTCATACAGTGCTCGACCGAGCCAGTCTTTTCTTGGTGCACTTCCAGCTTAGAGTTCATCTGTGCTAGGTTCTTCTGGTAGTTATTCTGGTTCTCGAGGTCTGCCTCAGAACTTGCCACTATTTTTCGAGAGGGATTGCTATGAGTGTGGAGAGCTGGGTAATGTGAGGAAATATTGTCCCCGCCTTTCGCGAGGTCCAGTTCAGCAGAGGAGTTAGGCTACGACTCCTGCACGAGCTGCTACTCCACTCGCCCAGCCAGCTCGGGGTGGGGCTCAGGCAGCCAGGGGTCGCCCTAGAGGGGGAGGTCGATCTGGTGGCGGTCAGGCCCGATTCTATGATATTCCTGCCAGACCAGATGCCGTTACTTCAGATTCAGTAATCACAAGTATTATCTCAGTATGCCATAGGGAAGCTTCTATATTATTTGACCCTAGTTCCACATATTCATATGTATCATCATATTTTGTTCATTATCTAGATATGTCCCGTGAGTCCTTAGTTTCACCTGTTCGTGTATCTACGCTGGTGGGCGATACTATTATTGTGGACCGTGTGTATCGGTCGTGTGTGGTAACTATTGGGGGACTGGAGACTAGAGTTGATCTCTTATTACTTAGTATAGTTGATTTCGATGTTATCTTGGGTATGGATTGGTTGTCTCCATGTCATGCTATTCTGGACTATCACGCAAAAATCGTGACATTGGCGATACCGAGATTTCTGAAGGTCGAGTGGAGAAGTTCTTTAGATTATGTTCCCAGCAGGGTAATTTCTTACTTGAAGGCCTAACAGATGGTTGGAAAGGGGTATTTTGTCATATTTGGCCTTTGTGAAAGATGTTGATGCAGACACTCCTATTATTGACTCTGTACTAGTAGTGCGAGACTTTTTGGATGTATTTCCTGCAGACCTGCTGGGTATGCCACCCGACAAGGATATTGATTTCGGTATTGACTTGGTGTCGGGCACTCAACCCATTTCTATTCTTCCGTATCGTATGGCACCAGCTTAATTTAAAGAGCAACTTCAAGAACTTCTTGATAAGGGGTTTATTAGGCCTAGTGTGTCGCCTTGGGGTGCACCGGTTCTGTTTGTGAAAAAGAAAGATGGTACTATGCGGATGTGCATCGACTACAGGCATTTGAACAAAGTTACAATCAGGAACAAGTATCTTTTGCCACGTATTGATGATTTATTTGACCAGCTTCAGGGAGCGAGGGTGTTCTCCAAGATTGATTTGAGGTCTGGGTATCACCAGTCAAAAATTTGGGATTTGGATATTCTAAAGACGGCATTCAGAACCCATTATGGTCACTATGAATTTCTCGTGATGTCTTTTGGGCTGACCAACGCCCCAGCAGCATTCATGCACTTGATGAACAGTATATTCCAGCCATATCTTGATTCATTCATCGTAGTATTTATTGATGATATCCTGGTGTACTCACGTAGCTAGGAGGAACATGCAGAACATTTGAGTATTGTACTACAGAGCCTGAGGGAGAAGAAACTTTATGTCAAATTTTCTAAGTGTGAGTTCTGGCTTAGTCCAGTGGCATTCTTGGGACACATAGTGTCCAGTGAGGGAATTAAGGTGGATCCGAAGAAGATAGAGGTAGTTCAGAGTTTGCCCAGGCCATCTTCAACTACTGAGATTCGAAGTTTCCTTGACTTGACCAGGTATTATCGTCGCTTTGTGAAGGGCTTCTCATCTATTGCGGTGCCTATGACTAAATTGACCTAGAAAGGTGCTCCATTCAGGTGGTCGGATGAGTGTGAAGAGAGCTTTCAGAAGCTCAAGACTACCTTGACCACAACTGCAGCTCTAGTTTTACCTTCATCATCGGGTTCTTATACTTTATATTGTGATGCTTCTTGGATTGGTATTGGGTGTGTCTTAATGCAGGAGGGTAGAGTGATTGCTTATGCTTCATGCCAGTTGAAGCCACATGAAAAGAACTACCCTGTTCATGATTTAGAGTTGACATCCATCGTTTATGCATTGAAGATTTTGAGGCATTATCTCGATGGTGTGTCTTGTGAGGTCTTTACAGATCATCGGAGTCTTCAGCACTTATTCAAATAGAAGGATTTAAATTTGAGGCAGCGGAGATGGTTGGAATTGCTAAAGGACTATGATATTACCATTTTGTATCATCCTGGGAAGGCCATTGTGGTGGCCGATGCCTTGAGTAGAAAGGCGGTGAGTATGGGTAGCCTTGCATTCATTACTGTGGGTGAGAGGCCTCTTGCAATTGATGTTCAGGCCTTGGCCAATCCGTTTGTGAGATTAGATGTTTCGGAGCCCAATCGGGTTCTAGCTTGTGTTGTTTCTCGGTCTTCCTTATATGACCGCATCAGAGAGCGCCAGTATGATGATCCCCATTTGCTTGTCCTGAAGGGCACAGTTTAACAAGGTGATGCCAAAGATGTTACTATTGGAGATGATGGGGTGTTGAGAATGCAGGGTCGGATTTGTGTGCCAAATGTAGATGAACTACGTGAGTTGATTCTTGAAGAAGCCCACAGTTCGCGGAATTCCATTCATCCGGGTGCCGCTAAGATGTACCAGGATTTGAGGCAGCATTATTGGTGGAGAAGGATGAAGAGAGATATAGTGGGGTTTGTAGCTCGGTGTTTAAATTGCCAGCAGGTGAAGTACAAGCATCAGAGACCGGGCGGATTGCTATAGAGACTTGAAATTCCGGAGTGGAAGGGAGCGTATTACCATGGACTTTGTAGTTGGACTCCCATGGACTTCGAGAAAGTTCGATGTTGTTTGGGTGATTGTGGATCGGTTAACCAAGTTCGCACACTTTATTCCAGTTGGGACTACTAACTCTTCGGAGTGCTTGGCTGAGATTTATATCCGCGAGATTATTCGCCTACACGGTGTGCCAGTGTCTATTATTTCATATCGGGGCACGCAATTTACATCACAGTTTTGGAGAGTAGTGCAGCGAGAGTTAGGCACACAGGTTTAGTTGAGTACAACATTTCACCCTCAGATGGACGGGCAGTCCGAGCGCACTATTCAGATATTGGAAGATATGCTACGTGCTTGTGTTATAGATTTTAGGGGTTCTTGGGATTAGTTTCTGCCTCTTGCAGAACTTTTCTATAACAATAGCTACCAATCAAGCATTCAGATGGCTCTGTATGAGGCTTTATATGGGAGACAGTGTCGGTGTCTGGTGGGTTGGTTTGAACCGGGTGAGGCTAGGCTATTGGGTATTGATTTAGTTCAAGATGCTTTGAAGAAGGTTAAATTGATTCAGGATCGACTTCGCACGGTGCAGTCTAGACAAAAGAGTTATGCCGACCGGAAGGTTCGCGATGTTGCTTACATGGTAGGAGAGAAGTTACTACTCCGAGTTTCACCTATGAAGGGTGTTATGAGGTTCGGGAAGAAGGGAAAGTTGAGTCCTAGGTATATTGGGGCTTTTGAAGTACTTAAAATAATTGGAGAGGTGGATTATGAACTTGCATTGCCGCCTAGTCTATTGGGTGTTCATCAGTGTTTCATGTATCCATGCTCCAGAAGTATGTCGGAGATCAGTCATATTTTGGATTTTAGTACAATGCAGTTGGATGGTAATTTGATTTATGATGTGGAGTCGGTGGCCATTTTGGACCGGCAGGTTTGAAAGTTGAGATCAAAGGACATAGCTTCAGTGAAAGTGCAGTAGAGAGGCCAGCTAGGCGGAGAGACTGAGCGGGAGATGCGGAGAAAATATCCACACCTATCTGAGACTTCAGGTATGATTCTCAACCCGTTCGAGGATGAACGTTTTTTAAGAGGGGAAGAATATAACGAACCAACCAGTCATTTTGAGTATTACAGCCCCGTTTCCCCATTTACTGAATATTTTATGCTCAATTGCGATTATGTGATTTGTCGGATGTTGACTTCTATGTAAACGACCCCGAAATAGAGTTCCGATGATTTCAATAGCTCTGTATGGTGGTTTTGGACTTAGGAGTGTGTCTAGATAATTAATTGGAAGTCCATAGTTAAATTAGGCTTGAAATGGCGAAAATAGGAATTTAAAGTTTGAAAGTTTGACTGGGAGTTGATTATTATGATATCGGGGTTGGAATTCAGTTCTGAAAATTTTCATAGGTCCGTTATGTCATTTGTGACTTGTGTGCAAAATTTGAGTTCAATCGGACTTGATTTGATAGGGTTCGACATGGAATGTAGAAGTTGGAATTCGTTAGTTTTCATTAGGCATTAATTGGGTGCGATTCATGGTTTTAGCATTGTTTGATGTGATTCGAGGCCTTGACTAAGTTCGTATGATGTTTTAAGACTTGTTGGTGTATTTGGTTGAGGTCTCGGGGTCTCGGGTGAGTTTCATATGGTTAACAGATCAAATTTGGACTTAAGAAAAATCTAGAAATTTTGGCCTTCTGGTGCAATCGCACCTGCGGAATTTTGCTCGCAGGTGCGAGCTCGCAGAAGCAAGATGAGCATCGCAGAAGCGACCTGGCGAGGGGCTGGGAAGTGTGCACAGGTGTGGAGCTTTTGCCGCATCTGCGAAGCCGCAGAAGTGGCTTGTTGATTGCAGAAACGGAACACGGAGGGGCAGGCTTCTTCGCAGAAGCGGACAACTTCTTCGCAGAAGCGGACTGCTTCTTCACAGAAGCGAGTCCGTAGAAGCAGACTGCTTGTTCGCATAAGCAGACTGCTTTTCCGCAGAAGCGAAGGCAATTCTATGACAAGTTGGTATTAGAGCCTAGGTTACATAGGTCTCACGAGTCATGATCAGTTTAGTAGAGTCTTGCGGATCGGTACGGAGACGACTGTACTTATCTTCGGGAGGCTGCCGAACCCTTAGGAAATTTCACATTCTTGTATTCTTGTCGTGCAAATTTTTTATTCCGGTAACTAAACTTCTGTATTTTATTCTCTCACAGATGGTGAGGACACGTGCTACCATAAAGGATGAACAACCACCAGTACCACCAGCTAGGGCCACGAAAGGCCGAGGTCGTGGTAGGGGCCGCGGTAGCGGTAGCGGTAGAGGTGCAGCTCGTACAACAGCTAGAGCAGCACTTGCAGATCCACCAGATTCCAGGCCTTCAGGAGGCGTTGGCCCAGATATTGATAGTTTGCACTAGTCTTGCTCAGGTGGTATCGGTTGAGGCTGTGCCAGCAGGTGATGTAGGGACTTCAGACACCGGAGATGCTACCAGCCCAGCCGGTTACAGCTGCTCAGGCCCTGATGGTCCCTTTTATAATTGATGATGAGCAGAGGAGACTTGCGATATTTGAGAGGCTTCGGCCTCCATCATTTAGCGGAGCTGAATCGAAGGATGCCCAGGGCTTCTTGGATAGGTGCCAGCAGATGCTTCGTACAACAGGTATTCTTGAAACTAGTAGGGTCTCGTTCACTACTTTTTAGTTTTTTGGGGCTGCCTTCGGATGGTGGGAGGCTTATGAGAGGCGCAGGCCGGTCAGTGTAGCACCACTTACATGGCAGGAGTTCTATGTTCTCTTCTTGGAGAAGTTTGTGCCGCAGTCTCATAGGGAGGAACCGCGCAGGCAGTTTGAGCAGCTTCGGCAGGATGGCATGTCTGTGACCCATTACGAGATGAGGTTTTCTGAGTTAGCTCATCACGCAATTTAGTTGGTTCCCACTGATAGCAAAAGGATCATTAGGTTAATTGATGGCCTCACGTATCAGCTGCGGTTGCTTATGACTAGAGAGAGGGTATCTAGTACCACTTTTGATGAGGTAGTTGACATTGCTCGGCAGATAGAGATGGTTCGTATCCAGGAGTGGGGTGAGAGGGAGGCCAAGAGGCCTTAAGGTTTGGGCAGTTTCAGTGGTATACCTTCTGGGGGACAGTCCTACCACAACAGGGGTCATCCTTATAGGCCCGCTCAGATGACTCGTCCAGCGATACTATTGTTATGGACCATGTATATCGATCGTGTGTAGTGACTATTGGGGGATTGGAGACTAGAGCTGATCTCTTATTGCTTAGTATGGTTGACTTCGATGTGATCTTGGGTATGAATTGGTTGTCTCGATGTCACGCTGTTCTGGATTGTCACGCTAAGACCGTGACGATGGTGATGCCGAGGTTTCCAAGGATCGAGTGGAGAGGTTCTCTAGACTATGTTCCCAGTAGAGTAATTTCATATTTCAATGCCCAGCGGATGGTTGGGAAGGTTTGTTTATCTTATTTGGCATCTGTGAGGGATATTGGAGCTGATACTCCTGCTATTGATTCTGTCCAGGTGGTGCGAGACTTTCCATATGTGTTTCCTACAGGTTTGTCGGGCATGCCACCCAACAGGGATATTGATTTTGGTATTGACTTGGCGCCGGGCACTCAGCCCATTTCTATTCTACCGTATCGTATGGCACCGACTGAGTTGAAGGAAATGAAGGAGAAGCTTTAGGAATTCCTTGATAAGGGGTTTATTAGGCCCAGTGTGTCGCCTTGGGGTGCTCCTGTCTTGTTTGTAAAGAAGAAAGATGGTTCTATGCAAATTTTTATTGATTATCGCCAGTTGAACAAGGTTACAGTGAAGAACAGGTATCCATTGCCACGAATTGATGACCTATTTGATAAGCTTCAGGGTGCCAGGGTGTTCTCCAAGATCGACTTGCATTCAGGCTATCATCAGTTGAAGATTCGGGAGCCAGATATCCCGAAGACTACTTTCAGGACTCGGTATGGTCATTACGAATTCCTTGTGATCTCTTTTGGGCTAACCAATGCCCCAGCAACATTCATACACTTGATGAACAGTGTATTTTAGCCTTATCTTGACTCCTTCGTCATTGTGTTTATTGACGACATTCTGGCGTACTCCTGGAGCCGGGAGGATCATGAGCAGCACCTGAGGACTGTGCTCCAGACCTTGAGAGAGGAGAAGTTGTATGCAAAATTTTTGAAGTGTGATTTCTGGCTAGATTCAGTGGCATTTTTGTGCCATATGGTATCGAGTGAGGGGATCAAGGTAGATCCGAAGAAGATTGAAGCAGTGCAGAGTTGGACCAGACCATCCTCAGCTATGGAGATCCGAAATTTTCTTGTCTTGGCAGGGTTTCTTGTCTGTTGCAGCACCTATGACCAGGTTGACCCATAAGGGTGCTTCGTTCAGGTGGACTGAGGATTGTGAGGAGAGCTTTCAAAAGCTCAAGACTGCTCTGACTACAGCCCCAGTGTTGATGTTGCCTACTGTATATTGTGATGCGTCGTGCATTGTTCTCGGCGCAGTCTTGATGCAAGACGGTAGGGTGATTGCCTATGCGTCTAGATAGCTGAAGGTGCATGATAAGAACTATCATGTTCACGACCTCGAGTTAGCAGCTATTGTTCATGCCTTAAAGATCTTGTGGCAATATTTGTACGGTGTCCCTTGTGAGGTTTTCACCGATCATCGGAGTCTACAACATCTGTTTAAAAAGAAGGATCTTCACTTGCGGCAGTGGAGATGGTTGGAGCTGCTTAAGGATTATCACATCACCATCCTCTATCATCCTGGAAAGGCCAACGTGGTGGCCGATGCCTTGAGTCGCAAGGCGGAGAGTTTGGGGAGTTTAGTATATCTACCAGTAGCAGAGAGGCCTTTAGCCTTGGATGTTCGGCCTTGGCCAACCAGTTTGTCAGATTGGATGTTTCTAAGCCGAGTAGAGTTTTGGCTTGTGTGGTCTCTCGGTCTTCTTTATATGATCGCATCAGGGAGCACCAATATGATGACCCTCATTGTTTGTCCTTAAGGACACGGTTCAACACGGTGATGCTAGAGATGTTACTATGGGGGTGATGGGGCATTGAGGATGCATGGTTGGATTTGTGTGCCTAATGTGGATGGGCTACGTGAGTTGATTCTTGAGGAGGCCCACAGTTCGCGGTATTCCATTCACCCGTGTGCCGTGAAGATGTATCAGGACTTGAGGCAACATTATTGGTGGAGAAGAATGAAGAAGGATATAGTGGGGTTGTAGCTCGGTGCCTCAATCGTCAGCAGGTAAAGTATGAGCATCAGAGACCAGGCAGATTGCTTCAGAGGTTAGAGATTCCAGAGTAGAAATGGGAGCGGATCACCATGGATTTTGTAGTTGGGCTCCCACGGACTTCGAGGAACTTCGATGCTATTTGGGTGATTGTGGATCGGCTGACCAAGTCCGCGTACTTCATTCCAGTTGGGACTACTTATACTTCGGAGTGGTTGGAAGAGATTTACATCCGAGAGATTTTTTGCCTCCACGGCGTGCCAGTGTCCATCATTTAAGATCGGGGCACGCAGTTCACATCACAGTTTTGGAGAGTCGTGCAGTGAGAGTTGGGTACCCAGG
The DNA here is from genome assembly GCF_000390325.3 of Nicotiana tomentosiformis. NCBI lineage: Eukaryota > Viridiplantae > Streptophyta > Magnoliopsida > Solanales > Solanaceae > Nicotiana > Nicotiana tomentosiformis. The sequence continues at coordinate 78,731,682 of NC_090818.1, forward strand.
TTGAGTTGAGCACAACATTTCACCCTCAGACGGACGGACAATCCGAGCACACTATTAAGATATTGGAGGATATGCTACGCACATGTGTCATTGATTTTGGGGGCTCTTGGGATCAGTTTGTGCCACTCGTAGAATTTGCCTACAACAATAGCTACCAGTCAAGCATTTAGATGGCTCCGTATGAGGCTTTGTATGGGAGACGGTGTAGATCTCCGATGGGTTGGTTTGAGCCTGGGGAGGCTAGGCTATTGGGTACTGACTTGGTCCAAGATGCTCTAGACAAGGTTAAGATGATTCAGGAGCGGCTTCGCACGACGCAGTGTAGGCAGAAGAGTTATGCTAACAGGAAAGTCCGTGATGTTGCTTACATGGTTGGGGAGAAAGTACTGCTCAAGATTTCACCCATGAAGGGTGTTATGATGTTCGGGAAGAAAGAAAAGTTGAGCCCTTGGTATATTGGGCCATTTGAGGTACTTTAGAGGATTAGGGAGGTGGCTTACAAGCTTGCCTTGTCACCTAGTTTGTCGAGTGTGCATCGAGTATTTTATGTTTCTATGCTCCGAAAGTATGTCGACGATCCGTCTCATGTTTTGGATTTCAGCACAGTTCAGTTGGATGGTGATCTGACTTATGATGTGGAACCGGTGGCCATTTTGGATCAGCAGGTTTGAAAGTTGAGGTCAAAGGACATAGCTTCAGTAAAGGTGCAGTGAAGAGGTCAGCCAGTTGAGGAGGCTACTTGGGAGACCGAGCGGGAGATGCGAAGTAGATATCCACACCTATTTGAGACTCCAGGTATGTTTCTAGACCCGTTCGAGAACGAATGTTTGTTTAAGAGGGGGAGGATGTAACGACCCGGCCGGCCGTTTTGAGAGTTGTATCCCCATTCCCCCATTTACTGCTCATTTTGTACTTTATAGCTATTATGTGACTTGTCGGGGTAGTCGGTTCGGGTCTGTTAGGTGATTTTGGACTTAGGAACGTTTCCGGATTGTTATTTACATGTCCATAGTGGAATTAGGCTTGGAATGGCGAAAGTTGAATTTTTGGGAAGTTTGATTTTTTAATTAGTGTTTTCAGTGGACTTTTTGATATCGGGGTCGGATTCTGATTCCGGAAGTTGGAGTAGGTCTGTGGTGTCATTTGTGACTTGTGTGAAAACTTTGGGGTCAATCGGATGTGATTTGAGGTTTCTGCATCGTTTGTAGGAATTGGGAGTTTAAAGTTCATTAGGCTTGAATCTATGTGCGATTCATGTTTTTGATGTTATTTGAGGTGGTTTGAAGGCTCTACTATGTTCGTATGAGGTGTTAAGACTTGTTGGTATGTTTGGTTGAGGTCCGGGGACTTCGGGGTGATTTCGGATGGTTAACGGATCGAATTGAAGTTGGAGGACTGCTGAACTCTGTTGGTGTAATTGCACCTGCGGAGCTTTGATCGCAGGTGCGAGCTGAGGAGCACAGATGCTGCCAGACGTGGGGAGGGCAGTGGTCGCAGGTGCGAAGATTTTTCCGCACCTGCATGGTCGCAGGAGCGGAGTGATGAGCGCAAAAGCGGAAGTTTATGCAGGTGCGATGGGCAATTCCGTACCTACGATGGCGCAGATGCGGGGGAAAGGACCATAGAAGTGGAGGCCCAGTTCCAGTGGGTCACTGCAAAAGCAGAATATTGGTCGCTTCTGCGACGCTGCAGATACGGTTAAGTGTCCGCAGAAGCGGAAGTGCTGGACAGAATGTTTAAAAGCAAGGATTCGCGATTTTGGCTTCACTTTTTTAACATTTCAAGCACGGTTTAGGCGATTTTTGAGAGGGTTTTCGAGGGGATTCTTGAGGTAAGTCCCTTGTGCTCATTTTTGATCAATAATATTGCTTCCCTATTGATTTTCCCACCTAGTTGGTGTGTATTTAAGGTGTAAATTGGGAGTTTGAGGCTAGGGATTTGGAGAGATTGATTTGGGGATTTGGGTGACGATTTGGTGTCGGATTTTGATAAATTTGGTATGGATAGACTCGTGGTTGAGTGGGCTTTCGGGTTTTGTGACTTTTATCAAATTTCGAAACATGTGCCCGGGGGGCGGCTTTTGAGCTGATTTTTGATTTTGATTAATAACTTAACATTTTCTTATGGAGTTGATTCCTTTAGTCCGTATTGATTTCATCGCATTGTTTATGGCTAGATTTAAGGCATTCAGAGGCCGTTTTGCGAGGTAAGGGTGTGTTGGAGTAGAGATTTGCTCGTATTGAGGTAAGTAACAGTTCTAAATTTGGTTCTTAGGGTACGAAACCCCGTATTAAGTGTCATGTATTTGGTTTTGAGGTGACGCACATGCTAGGTGGCGGTGTGGGCGTGCATCGTAGGAATAGCGACTTGGTCAAATTCCGTGGTAACTGTGTAGTTGTATAATCTATTGTTATCTGTACATTTTCTATGTATTAGAGAAATTGAACCACAAATCATGTTTAGACCATGTGTTGGCATTGTAGGGACCCACAGAGGTCATGTACATGTTGAATTATCTGCTAAAATGTTGTTGTACTCAGTCACAGTTTATTTGTATATTACGTCTGAGTCTCTATTGTTCATTTTTGATGCATCATATCATTGCTGCATGGGCTGCTTATTATGATTTCTAAGAGCCTGAGAAACTAGAGAGGTTGATGACTGAGTGAGGCCGAGGGCCTGATTGTGAGGTATTATATTATAGCATGTGAGTTGTCCTTGCAACAGGTGAGTTGTCCGTGTGGATCCAGATATTAAATTATAGCACATGAGTTGTCCATGCAGCACGTGAGTTATCCGTGCAGATTATACCGCTTGGGCTGAAGGAGCCCCTCTGGAGTCTGCACACACCCCCAGTGAGAGCAAGTACCTATTGAGTGTGAGTGTCGAGTGAATCAGAAGATTGAGTGACTGTGGCCCTGCGAGGATGCATTTGATTTCATTATTGTTGCATTAACTGCCATGTATCATTGTTTGAAATTTCTGAAAGATATTACACTCTATTTCACTTGAACTGGTCACGGAATAACTGTTGACCTAATTTATCGAACTTGAGAGCATGCCTACTTTCTTATGTTGAAATCACTGTAATTGAACTATAACTGTGAAACTCGTCACTACTTTCAGTTCTTTATTTAGTATTGTTATTTGCTGAGTTAGTTGTACTCATACTACACCATGCACTTCATGTGCAGATCCAGGTGTTCCCGGACACAGTGGGTGTTGATTTTCGCGCACAGTTGATCTTCTGGAGATTTCGAGGTAGTTGTCGGCGTTTCGCAGACCTTGTTTCTCCTTCCCTATCTTTTCACTTATTGTATTTGGTTTCAGATTTTCATAGACAGTAGTTTTTGGACTTGTGAAATATAGATGCTCATGTACTCAGTGACACCCTAATATTGGGAATTTCCGTGTTGTATTTTGGATTTCTATCCTGTTTATGGGAAGTTGTTATCATTTCAACTATTTTAATCCGTTTTCTGTTAAGTGTTGGAGTTATTTAATAAATGTCGGCTTGCCTAGTACCAGGATAGGTGCCATCACGACAGGTTAGGATTTTGGGTCGTGACATAAAGTGAGGAATGTGTTGCGAGAAAAGTTATAATCATCTCATAATCCAAGCAAATATGCATCATTCTTTTTTGATCAGTGACTGTATATTATTCTTCAGTTAACACTCCCCGAAAGAATATACAATTTTCATGATTTCCATTTACACTAAACATTGAACTCATAAGGCAAAGGGTGAATTTCGCTGCTCTTATATTCATTTTAAATGCATTACCCCTCCAATTGTCACTTTTATTACAAAGATGTTGAAAGATCAGACCATTTAGCAGACCGTCTAAAACACTAAGATATCATTTACGCTACACTTGATTCTTCAGTGTGTACTTCCTAATATGATATAATTGTGACTTAGTTAATTCTCAAAGTCAAAATTTTAGTTGACGTTTCAAATGGATGTTCAATTGGATCAGCGAAGATGCCTTTATCATTCTGCTAAAGACTTTATGTCTTCGATCTCCACTATTAAAACTAAATGATATATTTCGTAAATTTAAAAAAGTTTTTTATGATTGCGCGAAGCGCGGACAAATTATCTAGTTTAATATATGAAGCACGAAGCGGTGGGAAGCAATTTGGACTATGACACTTTGAAGGCAGCGACGTGAATCAAATTCCTCGCGTTTAAGCTCGCGTCGCGCAGCCCAGCGCGAGGTGCTTCCTTGCGTTACACTGTGCAACGCACGGTGTCCGGGTTTCGAGGCTATTTTGTTTCTTTTTTGATTTTAGACTTGGTTATTTCGTCTAGAATTTTTCTTATACCTATAAATAGTCATTAGACACGATTTTTACACAAGCTTTGACCATGGTAAAGCTCAGAGCCACCATGGAGGCCGGATTTCATCTTTTCTTCCACTAAATTTAGTAATTTTTATGTTTCTTTGGAAGGTTTGTTGTTTGGCTACTATGTCTATGTGGAGCTAAACTTCACGTTCTAGGGTTGTGGTTCTTTCATGAATATTGTAATTCGAATAATGATTTTGATTTCTTAATTTATCATATTAGTTTATTTATTCAATCAAGCGCTTAATTATTTGATTGCTTGATCACCAATTAAATATTATCTATGAATCTAGATTTGAACTCGTAAGTAAAAATTCTAGATTTCATAAGGATTGAGTAGAGCAAGTTCTTGAACCCGGGCATCGAGGAATTGATTTGCGGTTAGGATAGACATATGCTAATTGCCTTGCTTGGTTACTATTTGGGAATTATAAATGCATTCTTGTTGATTCTAGCTCTATAGACATATAGGTGTTAGGTTAGCTTGAATAGGCAAGTAAGAGATTGACAGATTCTTATGAGCAATATTAACCGTGTCAACAAATAAACCAGTTAAATTCAATAGTCAAATCAATTGAAGAATGCAATAAGATTGTAAGATAGCCCATAACCCTAGATCGTTTTTATCGCATCGATAACATAAAAATCTGCTTTTCCTTTGTTTAGAGTTTATTATTTGTTTTCCTTTTATTTTAATTAGCTTAGAGTCATTCTAGGTTTAATCCTTGTCTAGATAATTAGAATAGTCTAATTTAGTTAATAGTTAATAACAAGTCCTCGTGGGTTTGACACTCTATCTTATCACTTTATTACTTGACGACCGCGTAGTTTTTGGTGCTGTTGTCGGGGACTTAGAATTAGCTATTTTTCTATATTAGATTTTTACTTTTTAACTATTCAAGTTATTTTTATTTTTTATTTTTTTATTGTAGTATTTGGTTACTTATCTTAACACGGCATCTTGGTATGAAGATTTTTTGAATGGCGGTTATTCTTATTTTGATGATCCTTGTCCATATTGTGGAGGGCCCCATTGGTGAAAAAGTTGCCAAAATGTTCTCGGGAGTAGGTTGTGCGTACAATCTCAATCTTATGAGTGAAATATTTGTAATATTTATGGTGGTCAAAGTGACCATTGGGATGGTTGTCCTAGTTATTTTATCCTTCTCTGAGCCCTTATTATGATCTTTCTAATAATATCTTTAAGTTTGATAGAAGCAATGAAGTGCAGGATATGGCATGTGATACCTGTATTAGGGATATATTGAAGCAAGTTGCAGAGCAACATTGTAATGACCTGACCGGTCATTTTGAGTATTTTAGCCTCGTTCCCCTTTTTATTGCATCCTCTATATTATATTGTGGTTATGTGAGTTGCCGGGGTGGTTGGTTTTTTTGGATGAGTTTCAGAGTGAAATCCACACTTAGTCCCAAAGTTGGAAGCTTAAGTTGAAAGAGTTGACCGAAGTTTGACATTTGTGTAGACGACTACAGAATGGAGTTTTGACGGTTTCGATAGCTTCGGATGGTGATTTTGGACTTAGGAGCGTGTACGGATATTGATTTGGAAGTCCATAAGTCATTTTGGCTTGAATTGGCGAAAGTTAGAAAGTTAAGAAGTTTGAGTGAGAGTTGACTTTATTGCTATCGGGGTCAGATTCCGATTTCGAAAGTTGGAATAGGTCCGTTGTATTATTTATGACTTGTGTGCAAAACTAGAGATCAATCGGAGTTGGTTTGATATAAATCATTGTTGGTGTTGGAAGTTGGATGTTCATGGTTTGAATTGGTTTGAATTGGGTTGTGATTCTTAGAATCGATGTTATTTGATGTGATTTTATTCCTCAAGTAGGTACGTTATGTGATTTGGAACTTGATGGTATGTTCGGTCAGAGTCCCGGAGGCTCCGGGTGTGAATCAGATTGAAATCGGGATCATTTTTGAACTTAGTTGATTGCTGAAGGTTGCTGAAGTTCGGGTGTCATCGCACCTGCGGTGGGCTTGGACGCAAGTGCGGACACGCTGGTGCGGTTGGCTTATCGCAGATGCAGATTTGAGTTGGGCTAGGGAGGACCGCAGGTGCGGTCAAGCTTCCGTAGAAGTTGGCTCGCAGAAGTGCAACCGCAAAAGCGGGTAGTGCCCGCAGAAGCGAAAAGTCCATGGCTTAAGTAAAGCCGCACCTGCGATGGTTTTTTCGCAGGTGCGGAGCCGCAGATGCATCTATTGGTCCGCAGATGCAGAATCCCTGGGCAGAAAAGGGGCAGATCGAGGGTTTGTTCCCATTTTTTATCTTTTGAGTTAGAGACCTCAGTTTTGGGTGATTTTGAGAGAGATTTTCAAAGAGTTGATCGGGGTAAGTGATTTTAACTTGAATTTGATTATTATACATGAATCCATCATTGTTTTTACCATTTAATTAGTGTTTTGAGTTGGATAAATTGGGAAAATTTGTAAAAACTTCATAAGCTATATTTTGAGGATTTGAATGTCGATTTGAGGTCGGAATTGAATAATTTTAGCATGGTTGGACTCGTTAGTGAATGTGTGTTCGGATTTGTAAGTTTGGTAGGGTTTTGAGACGCGGGTCCAATGTTGACTTTTTAATTTTCTTTAAAGATTGCAACTTTATTATTCAGAATAGTTTCTATGGTTTGTATTTATGGTATAAAGTTATTTTGGTTAGATTCGAGCCGTTCAGAGTCAGATATTCACGGAAAAGACTTACTAGTGGATTGAGTTAGCTTATTTGTGGTAAGTATCTTGTCTAACTTTGTATGGGAGAATTACCCCTTAGGTTGGAGTCATTTTGTGTCATTTGTGGTACATGAAAGCCGTGTACACAAGGTGACAAGTGGGTACACGGGCTATATGTGGTAATTGATCGGTTTAAGCTATATAGATTCTTTTCATGCCTTTAATCAAATTGTCATAACATGTTATATCCATCATCGTTAATCCATCCTTACATGCTTTATTTGACATTGTTATTACTTATCCCATCTCTTACTTGATATTTGCCCTTACATGCTTAGCTAAAGTTACTGTTTCCTTATTACCTTGTTAATTATTTGATGGTTGAGTTACCTTACTTGAAGTTGTTATTTTTAGGAATATCTTATAGTTGAGTTTTAGTGTTGAAGTTGTAAAAGTCATGATCACATTGAGGCAAAATTATAAATTGTTGAAATACCATTTTTGTTGAGCTATTCACTTCCAGCTGCTATTGTTGAGACTCTTGTACCCATTGTGGTTGAGCCATGAGCTATTTATTATGGAAACATTATTATTGTTGATTCTTTTGGCAAGTTGTGGTATTTGCACACCTGAGTTCGAGTTGTAATAGGTTGTGATATTGATACGCATGCGGTGGTATAAGGATAGGGGTTGATACGCATGCAGTGAGATAAGGTGGGCTTGATACGCGTGTTGCTAGCAGGGGAACTACTTGAACCCACGCGGTATGATAAGGTGGGCTAAAACGCAGGTAGCTATTTCAGAAAAAATAATTTTCAAAACTAAATGTAAGGCTCTCGGGGTGATATAAGGAAAGATTGTGACTGTGATTGTGAAATGAGATTACGAGGCGGTACCTTGGTTATGGTTCTTGTTGTTATTTTTTATTTACCTCACTTGTATTTATCCTCATTGTTTTTCCTTGATGTTCTTATTATGTGTTTCTTACTTGTTGTATTTATTGATTAAAATTCAGTTGCAGTTTATCTTGTTGTATTTCCTTATTGCCTTATTTTCCTCGTTTACATTCTTAGACTGTATTATTCTTGGTCTATTTCTTATTCTTATCCTAGTAGGTGTCTTGACATGACCTCGTCTCTACTCTACCGAGGTTAGGCTTGATACTTACTGGGTACCGTTGTGAGAAAGTAGATAATATTACACTTGAAGACTCTAGTGTGTGTGCATATGGGGATGTAAATAGTGACACAATTTAGAGTTGGGGTGAATTGGTCCTCATTCCATATTTTTCAACATTGTGTTTGGATGATGACATAAAAATCGAGTCATCCGAGCATTTGAAGGAGTCAACGGGCGAGGAACAAGGTGCTTATATTCTTGAATTTGTCGTGCCAAAAAGACTGAATTACATACCTTAACTGAAAGCCAAGAAGTGCAAAATGCTCCATTAGTTACTTGTCCCTATTAGATTTATCCCACCATCCCGGGAGCATAACCAAAAGCTTGAAGCCAAATTAGGGGCTCAATTCATAAGTTCAAGGTGAAGGCAAAAGTGGTTGAAGTCCTGTCGTGATGTTAAATTAGGCACTTGTTGAGAGGCAACCCAACTGTACTATTTATTTTATTTTTATTTTTATTTATTTTATTATATTATTTTTGTAGTATTTGTTTTTATTTTGTAGGATTATGGGTATGGGTGTTCGTCGGTTGGTACGGTACGGTATTTAGATATTTCGGTTCGGTATTTTTGGTATTCGGTTTCTTAAAATACTATACCAATACCATACTTAATTAACTTCGATATGGTTCGGTTTTTCTCCTTTCGGTTTCGATTTATTCGGTTTGGTAACTTCGATTTATTCGGTTTGAATACTAACTAGTGCATAGAGTCATAGGTTGTAATATTCTTAATTAAAGTACTGAAAAATACAAAACTAAAAATATTTGTTGATAAAAGTTTTGTCCAAAACCAGCAAATATCAACCTAGAGAGAGGAAACTCTACATAAAGAAATAAATTTGATCATTAGAAATGTCTTTTTAATTGCTTAGACTTAATTGATGAACTTAGAGAATAAAGAAAAGTAAAATTTTAGATTTTTTTATATTTATATTATAATTAATAATATATGTATTGTGTAATATAATATATATTTAGGTACGGTATCGGTATTTTATTATTTTATTTTAAAATACCAAATACCATACCTAATACCAATTTTTTTTAAAACTTAAACCAAATACCATACCGAATACCAAAATATCGAATATCAAATACCAAAATTTTCGGTCTTGGTACGGTAATTCGGTATTTACCAAATTATGCACAGCCATAACTAAGGGTATAGAAGCAAAGCCATTGGAAGTGTGCAAAATGAGGAAGATGGTTAGGACTTAGTGTGGGGTGCCCGCACAAAAGATCATGTATGCGAGAAGTGTGAGTATCCCGTGAGTTGCTATTGCTTCGACCTTTGGCCTTTCAGGGAGGTTCTTGTCCACCCTTATTATTTTTGCTTTATTATGCATCTGGACACTGCACTCTTTTATGTGTGGGGTGGGAGAAGTCCTCTAGATAATTAGTAGTAGTATGTTAGTAAAAATATTAACTTCTTATGTTGATTTTAGTTTCTTATTTTAATTTTTGTAGTAGTGTAGTATGTTAGTAGTAGTTTCAGTAGCTTAATTATTTTTTTAAAAAAATCAAAAATAGGAAAAATCAGAAATAAAATTTGAAAGAAGATCAGACTTTTTCCGACGATGGATCTCCTAGGCAGCTTTCTTGAGGGATTAAAGTCTAAAAAAATTAAAAAAAATAAAAAAATAGAAAAAATCCAAAAACATGTCTTTTAGTTTTATTTAGGTAGAAATAATCCCCCGTGATTTTTTTTTGTGCCTCGATTCTTTTCCATGGGATGTAGTTTGAACCTGGTAGTTTTTTAAATTTCTAGAGTATATTAGGAGTTAGGAAATAAAATGGAGGAAGAATGATGAGATTCCTAGGCGTCTTTGACTTATTTTATAGTAGCATATTTATGCTTTAGCATGTGCAGTATCTTCCCTATATTTTGGAATTATTTATGACACCTTAATGAATTGGATAACTTATTTGATGACGCATATGTCTCGTTTTCTTAACCTATGTTCACTTTGTGCTTAATGCTTAATATCTTATGGCTCTGTAAATACCTGCATTAGTTTGAGAGTCGGAATGGAATCGTCCTTAGTAAGTCACGTGTCATGTGTGGTGAGATTTTTAGTGTAGTCCATATTATTACATTTGAGTCTAGAACTTGTCCGGCATGTGAGTTGAAGCGAAAATTTAGGTTTTGCTCGGTTTGAAAAATAATTTTAGGCTTTCTTTGATCTTTTTGAGCTTTATGCTTATCACAAATAAAATCTTTCCTAATTAACCATTTTTGAGCATATAGACTTTTATTTGACACCCACATTACGAGCCTATACCCTTTTATTTTTTTCTTTATTGACATTGTTTGATCTTTTTTCCTCTTTAAGCACTTAACTTATAAAATGTGCCCTAGAAGAAGTAAGTATGGAATTTAGGTGGCTTTTGAGTGGAACCAATGAAAGGAAGAATTGTGTTGTAAGAGATAATCACTAGAGAAAATTATAGGAAAAATATTTGTGCTAAAAATAAGGAAAAAAAGAAAGAAAAAATAATATGCAGCAAAAGAAAATAAATTGACATCTTGTTCTTGCTAGTGGGTATGAATTGAAGTAGTGCTTAAATAAAGAAAGAATGTTGTTGGGGTGATTTTTGTTGTGAAACTGAAAGTTGGGATTGAAAATATGTGCGCTCAAAGTTAATTTTATGATGTGTTAAAGTGCTTAGGAGGGTGATCTACTATTCCTAAATATATTTTACTCATCCCTTAACCCACATTACAACCGTGAAAAAAGTCCTAATTGATTTTAGATGGAGCGAGCCTACATTAGTAGAGTTTTACATAATGGGCAAGCCTATGATACTAATTGCATGCATGTGGCTAGGGGTGTCAAATGGGCGGGTTGAGTCGATTTTGGGCTGGTCAAAATAAGTTGAGTCAATATTGGGCTAGTCAAATGACCCGACCAAAAATTACTTGGGCTAAAATTCGGGTCGCCCAACTAGCCCAACTCTTTTTAATATTTACTTAATATTAGTTGTCTTGTTATGAATTGTATAATTACTAAATAAGATTTTTTTTCTTTGGTTGTGGTCATATATAACATTTCAAACATAACAAATTATTTCTAAGATATTTTGGCCAAGTTACTCATGAATCAATTTGGGCTAAAAATTGGTCCAACTTAAATGTGTTGAGATGTGTTGGGTCAAAATGAGCCAAGTTCAATAAATATGCGGATCAATAACCAGCTCAATTTTGGGCGAGTCATTTGGGCTTGGGCCAAATTTGACAACCCTACATGTGACTTTTTTGCGAGAGTGAATGATTTCTTAGATATATGTGAGTTCTTGAACTATATTTGATGATGAGATTCGAATGTGTGAAGTCAACTAATATCTCTTTGGTTTTGTTGTGAGGGAACATGATTTCACGAGGAATAGGTAATGTTATTAGACTTAATTATAATGTTGAGTGTTCAAGCCGTGGGGGTATTGTGATATTGAGTCGGTTTTTGAGGCTAGATTGGTATGAGCATATTGTCGTTGTTTTGAATGTGTTTTGGAAGTATGGCATAAGTTAAATGTGTGTTAAATGCATGTGCTAGAGCTTAATTGTTGCAATCAACCATAGTCATATGTGTAATGTGCTTTTAATGATAAGAGCTTAATTTTATTTCGTCTACTATAGTGATGGTTTGTTCGAGGACGAACAAAGGTTTAAGTGTGAGGGTGGTGATTTTGGACATATTTTTATATGTTTCGACATTAATTTACTCGTATTTTTACTGTTCTTTGGTTATATTTGATATGAAATATTCTTTACTTAACTTAGATTATAAATTTTATATTTATTTGAGTGTTAATAGATAATGTAGGTATATCGAAGATGAATCTGAGAGTTAAATGTCTTAGCTGGAGAAGCAATTTTTATATTAAGCATTCAAAGGGGTTTATGTGCTCTGCTTATTGGAAGGGAAAATATCTAATGGATTAAAGGTTACATGATCAACTAGGATATAATGATACAAGAAATGCATGAAATAAAATAAAGAAAGAAAGATGAAGGCATTACCTGGGAGAAGATGCAAAGCAACGTGGAGGGAATTGAATATATGAAGCACGAAGCAGTGGGAAGCAATTTGGACTGTGCCACTTTGAAGGCAGCGACGCGAATCAAATTCCTCGTGTTTAAGCCCGTGTCGCGCGGCCCAGCGCAAGATGCTTCCTTGCGTTACGAGCGTTACGCGGTGCGACGCACGGTGTCCGATTTTCGAGGTTATTTTATCTTCTTTTTTATTTCGGACTTGGTTAATCGTTTAGGCTTTTTTCTACACCTATAAATAGTCATTAGACATGATTTTTATACAACTTTTAACCAAGCGGAAGCACAGAGCCGCTGTGGAGGCCGAGTTTCATCTTTTCTTCCACCAAACTTGATAATTTTTATGTTTCTTTGGATGGTTTGTTGTTTGACTACCATATCTATGTGGAGATAAACTTCACGTTCTAGGGTTTTGGTTCTTTCATAAATATTGTTATTCGAATATTGATTTTTATTTCTTGATTTGTCGTATTGGTTTATTTATTCAAGCATGCGCTTAATTATTTGATTGCTTGATCACCAATTAAAATACTATCTATGAATCTATAGTTGAACTCGAAAGTAGGAATTCTAGATTGCACATATGATTGAGTAGAACAAGTTCTTGGACCCGCGCATTGGGGAATTGATTCGCGGTTAGGATAGACATATGCTAATTGCCTTGCTTGGTTATTATACGAGTATTATAAATGCGTTCTTGTTGATTCTAACTCTATAGACATATAGGTGATAGGTTATCTTGAATAGTCAAGTAAGAGACTGACAGATTCTTATGAGCAATATTAACCATGTGAATAAATAAACCAGCTAAATTCAGAATTTCGGCCGTGAAGTTTCAGTGGAGAGGTCAGCTGGTCGAGGAAGCGACTTGCGAGACCGAGAAGGACATGCGGAGCAGATATCCACACTTATTTGGTATTCCAGATATGATTCTAGATCCATTCGAGGACGGATATTTGTTTAAGAGGTGGAGAATGTCTTTGACCTAACTGGTCATTTTGCTTTCTAGAATCTCGTTCCACAATTTGAGACCTCCGGTATGTACTTTTACTATTTTATGACTTGCGGGCGTAGTTGATTTAGTTCCAGAAGGTTTCGGGTAGAATTTGGAACACTTAGTTCCATGGTAATGGCCTAAGGTTGCTAAGTATGACTAAAGTCAACACTTTGAGGAAATGACCTCGGAATCAGGATTTGAAGGATCCAATAGGTTCGTATGATGATTTTGAACTTGGACGTATGAATGGGTCGAGTCTCGGGTGGTTCGAGAGAGATTAAACACATTATGTCAGAAGTTGGCAACTTTGAAAAGTGTTAGAAAAGTTGGTTTGAAGAGGAATTATGAAATTGAAGCTTGTTGCACCCTATTTTGCATGAGTCAAAACAAGATTCAACTTGTGGTTTCCCTGTTGATGATAAAAGAGAGTCGCCGCCTAATATTTCAAGGTTTGAAGGGTTTGTTTGTGTTGGGTATTTTCGGACTGGGCTCTTGCATTGAGCCTAAGTTAATTTTAAAAATAGCCAATCCATGTTTAATTAAGAATTGCAATTATAGCCTTTAGGCTTTTAACTACCTTTGAAATTAAATTAAATAAACTTAATTATTTTCAATAAAATATAGTAAAATTATAACTATCAAATATACTACTAATTATTGTAATTAATTATTTATAAAATACTTAATTTTTCTAAATTGTAACACTAGTTTTGAATTATTAGCATAGTAATATAATTAATTAGAAATTAAGGAATAATTCATTAAATTAATTATAAAGTCTATGTGATATATAAAAAAACTATTTTAATAATCTAAAAATAGTAAGCATGGTATAATTATAATTATACCATTGATTTATCAATTTCCAAATTATTAATCTTATAAAAATAAGTGTTATTTATTGAAAATATTTTAAAATATTCATTGGAAATTATTAAGTATAAATAAATTAATATTAAAAAGAAGGGTCAAAATTGGCCTTCAACAGCTGCCCCTCTTTGACCGAAAACGATGAAAGAGTTTATGGGCAAAGAAATTGAACCAAAGCCAATTTTGTTTCGACTTTAGGCATGCATTGCAGGAATGGCATAAAGATTACGGGTTGTAGGATTAGGAAGATTCCAGGAGAATTTTGGGGAGTTGGGGCGTAATTCTGGCTTTGAATTGCTTATATACCTCGGGCTTAACTAGGATCAGGCCTCATGTAGTTCTGGAGTGACGACTTTGAGGAAGTGATGTTCGCAGGAATTTCCTGTCACGCCCCAAAACCGTGGAGCGCGACCAGCGCTCAACCGAGTGAACCCGACCGAGCAAGCCTATTAGATTTCATCTACCCAAACTCCTTCATGAATAAAGAGAATATATGTTTTTCTAATTAAACAATAAAGTGGTCGTGTCTACAGTTACCAATTTCTTACCATAAGTTTCACCATTATTAAAGTCTCAAATGGACAAGTAATACAACCACAACATAGCATAGTTTGTCTTTCCCAGTACCAATACACAACCCACACTATGTCTACGGTGCCTCTAGAGATAAAGAAGAGTATAATGATAATGGCGGCAACAAGGCCCCGGCTATTCCTCAACCATAATACATAAAGATCAAAAGATACATGACCCCGGGATGAAGTGGGGCTCACCAAGTCAGCTGGGAAGAAGGTGTACTACTATCACTGATCAATGTCTCCTGCTGTGGAACCACCTGCATTCATTTAAAGATGCAGCGCCCCCAACAAAAGGGACGTTAGTACCATCGAATAGTACTAGTATAAAAACTAAACACCAATTTATGAATTTAGATATACAAGATAATTATGATGAACCAGTGTGGCAATAGGATAATATAGATAACTGTCTCAACCATAGCAAGCTTATTAAAAGCTATCAACAACATTTATAGGATTGAAGATGAGATCCTATATAACCATCTTCAACAAAGCGACCCCGCCGCCTCACCCGATGTATGCAGGTGGAGGTGTACGTACAATATCACAACTCTAATCAAGCGGCCCTGCCTCACCTCAATGTATGCGGGTGGATGTATAACCACAGTACCAATAACTTACACAAGCGGCTATGCCGCATCACTCCAATGTATGCAGGTAGAAATGCATCAACGATACCAATATCAACACAAAGCGGCTGTGCCGCCTCACCCCAAGGTATGCGGGTGGTGGTGCCACAACAATACCAAAACCATACACAAAGCGGTCGTACCGCAGTCCCACAATATCATAATCCCTACACAAAGCGGTCATGCCGCCTCACCCCAATATATATGCGGGTGGAGGTTTATCACAATCACAATCTCTATACCATAATCCCCACATAAAGCGGTCATGCCGCCTCACCCCAATGTATGGGGGTGGAGGTGTATCACAATCACAATCTCTACACAACTTGGCATAATACCTTTCACATAAATCACGACTAGAAATTATAACATGTGGATACGTAATCCATAGTTTGGGACACATCCTCAATTTATAATTCAATATGATAAGAGCATTTGAAATATCAGATAATAGCTCAAAAATGACCCAAATAGTGTATTTAACGAAATAGGATCGGGTTTTAAAAAAACCAAAAATGGAGCACCGGAACAAGGAATGCGATCGCATAACCGATATGCGGACCGCATATCGGTCGCATAGTTGGTTACAAAATAGCCAAAAGAACTGTCTGTGTATGCGGTCACTATGCGGTCCGCATAACCGTTATGCGGTCGCATAATGCATCGCATAACTATTATGCGGTCGCATAGTCGACCGCATAATTGCTTCCAATTAGCCCAATTAACTGCCTCACTCTGCGGCTATTATGCGGTCCGCAGAGTGATTCTGCGGTCGCATAATGGACTACAGAAATGCACTTTTCTGTCAAAAATGTTTCTTTACTTTCCGGTGCATTGTTCAACCCAAAAAGTCCGAGCCGCGGCGAGCAAGCTCGCCGTGAAGAATTTCTACAATCCTCAAACACGTAAACCTAGTCTGATACCATGAAACATTATTTTCTTTACACAATTTATCGGGCTTACCACCTAAGCACTTCGAAATTTTTCGGGGTGTCACATTCTCCCCCGCTTAGGATAATTCATCCTCGAATGAGGGTAAAAATCCGTAATTAATATCTTATTCAACTTGGTTTGGTTTATACCACAAACTAGCAGCCCCAAATTTGACTAACTCCCTAAATTTTCAAAAATTTTGCCAGAGTTTTCCTTGTAATTAGGCCTATCCACCTGTCAGAGAGCCCCAGAAACACATCCTCACAGCATATACATAATCCAACAACGTAACATAATACAAAATAACACCAACTATGGCCTCACAAGCAATTATATTACCAGAACGGAACACCCTTAACACCAAATGTACAAGTCATACATATTTCATAGGAATATCCCTTAGCATTTTCATAAGGTACAACTCATAATTACATGGTTATTCAAATAAATAAGGATACTTTTTCTTTATTTCTTCTTCGGCCTCCCAAGTAGCCTTTTCAACCTGTTGGTTTCGCTATAGCACTTTCACGGATGCAATTTCTTTGTTTCTCAACTTCCGAACTTGCCGATCAATAATAAAAACTGGAATCTCTTCATAAGTTAGTTCTTCATTTACCTCAATAGTCTCAACCGGAACAATGACTGTCGGGTCTCCAACTACTTTCTTTAACATAGACACATGAACCACCGGGTGTACTAATGACATCTCAGGTGGTAGCTCAAGCTTGTATGCTACCTCACCGATCCTCTGAATGATTTTGTACGGTCCGACATACCTCGGACTCAATTTTCCTTTCTTACCAAATCGCATTACACCCTTCATGGGGAAAACTTTCAAAAATACCCAATCATCTTCTTTGAATTCCAAATCTCTACGACGAACATCCGAATAGGATTTCTGACGACTCTGAGCAGTCTTCAACTGCTCCTTAATGATTTTAACTTTTTCCATAGCCTGATGCACGTGGTCTGGCCCTATCAACTCTGCTTTCCCAATTTTGAACCACCCAATGGGAGATCTACATCTCCTACCATATAAAGCCTCGAACGGTGCCATTTGAATGCTAGCATGATAACTATTGTTATATGCAAATTTTATGATTGGTAAATGATTATCCCAGGTACCTTTGAAGTCTATAACACAAGCGTCTGAATAGTCCGCTCTGCCTGCCCGTCAGTCTGCGGGTGAAAGGCTGTACTAGATTCACTTGAGTACCCAAACCTTGCTGAAATGTCTTCCAAAAATTAGCAGTGAATTGTGCCCCCCGATCAGAAATGATGGAAACTGGGGTGCCATGCAACCTGACTATTTCTTTGATATACAACTGAGCATACTGCTTCACTGTGTCGGTAGACTTAACCGGCAAAAAATGTGCTGATTTCGTGAGTCGATCCACAATCACCTAAATTGAGTCAAACTTGCGCGGAGTGCGTGGTAATTCTACCACAAAGTCCATATTAATCATTTCACATTTCCCCATTGGAATTTCTATGTTCTGTGCCAACCCACTGGGCCTTTGGTGTTCGGCCTTCACTTGCTGACAGTTCGGACATCTTGCTACAAAGTCCGCCACATTCCTCTTCATATCATTCCACCAATAGACATCCTTAAGATCATGATACATTTTTATAGAACCTAGGTGCACAGAATACCTAGAAGTGTGAGCTTCAGTCAAAATTCTTTCACGGAGACCATCCACATTTGGAACACAGAGTCGCCCTTGGTACCTTAGTGTACCATCATCCATGACAAGAGAAAAGGCCATGGTCTTATGTTTATGAATCCCCTCTTTCAACTGCACCAACAATGGATCGTTGTATTGCTTCTCTTTGACTTCCACAACAAGCGATAATTCAGCCCTATTTTGCATAATTATCCCTCCTTCACTAGAGTCCGCAAGATGAACTCCCAAACCAGCCAATCGGTGAACTTCCTTGGCTAATGGCCTCTGGTGTGCCTCCAAGTGAGCCAAACTACCCATTGATATCCGGCTAAGAGCATCCGCCACAACATTGGCCTTCCCCGGATGGTATAAAATATCAATGTCATAATCCTTGAGTAATTCAAGCCATCTTCTCTGCCTCAGATTCAATTTCTTCTGTTTGAAAATATATTGAAGGCTCTTATGGTCCGTGAATATATCCACATGGACCCCATATAAATAATGACGCCAAATTTTCAATGCAAATACCATTGCCGCAAGTTCTAAATCATGTGTTGGATAGTTCTTTTCATGATTCTTTAGTTTCCTAGAAGCATAAGCTATCACCTTCCCATGTTGCATTAATACACATCCAAGCCCAATTCTTGAAGTATCACAATATACCACAAATCCATCTATACCCTCTGGTAGAGTCAACACCGGTGCCGTAATCAGTCTTGCTTTCAATTCCTGGACACTCTTTTCACAAGCATCTGACCATTAGAACTTAATTGTCTTCTGCGTCAATTTAGTCAATGGAGAGGAAAGAGTAGAAAACCCCTCCACAAACTTTCTGTAATATCCAGCTAAGCCTAAGAAACTGCGAATCTCTGTTGGAGTTGTAGGCCTCGGCCAATTCTTCACCGCTGAACTTTTCTGAGGATCAACCTTAATTCCCTCACTAGAAACTACATGACCCAAGAATATGACTGATTCAAGCCAAAATTCACACTTTGAAAACTTTGCGTATAACTGGTGTTGATGCAGGTTTTGCAGAACTACCCTGAGATGATCGGCATGGTCTTCTCGACTTCGTGAATATACAAGAATATCGTCAATAAACACTATCACAAAAGAGTCGAGGAATGGCTTAAAAACGCGATTCATAAGATCCATGAAGGCTGCCGGGGCATTTGTTAGCCCAAAAGACATCACCAGAAATTCAAAATGCCCATACCAGGTTCTAAAAGCTGTTTTCGGAATATCCCGCTCTCTGATATTCAATTGGTGATACCCGGATCTTAAATCAATCTTGGAGAAGTACCTGGCACCTTGCAAAGTTGGTTACAAAATAGCCAAAAGAGGTCTGCATAACCATTGTGCGGTCGCATAATGCATCGTATAACTGTTATGCGGTCGCATAGTCGACCGCATAATTGCTTCCAATTGGCCCAATTAACTGCCTCACTCTGCGGCCATTATGCGGTCCGCAGAGTGATTCTACAATCCTCAAACACGTAAACCTAGTCTGACACCATGAAATATTATTTTCTTTGCAAACTTTACCGGGCTTACCACCTAAGCACTTCGAAATTTTCCGAGGTGTTACATTTCTCCAGTATCGTATTATGACGATACTACAAGACAGAAGATATGGCACTCATTATAGCTTGAATTTATGGCTTGACTTGAAAGGTTTGGAGAACTGAAATTCTATTGATCGTCTTGAGTTTGAGCTCGAATTCTTGGCCCGCTAATGAGTTTGTTGTCCCTCATAGCATTGTAGCTTGGTTTGCGGCTTAGAAAGAGTTCCACGTTGCGATGTTTGTTCCTATAAAAAAATAAAATACACACATACCCATATATTGCAATGCAGAATATGTTAAGATGTGATGTAAATGATGCAGGAATGATAATGCATGGCTGTCGGCTAGCCGTTATTTGGGCGGCCCTGCCACCTCACCTCAATGTATGCGGGTGGATGTATAACCACAGTACCAAGAACCTACACAAGCGGCTATGCCGCATCATTCCAATGTATGCGGGTGGAAATGCATCAACGATACCAATACCAACACAAAGCGGCTGTGCCGCCTCATCCCAATGTATGCGGGTAGTGGTGCCATAACAATACCAAAACCATATACAAAGCAGTCGTACCGCAGTCCCACAATATCATAATCCCTACAGAAAGCGGTCATGCCGCCTCACCCCAATATATATGCGGGTGGAGGTGTATCACAATCACAATCTCTATACCATAATCCCCACACAAAGCGGTCATGTCGCCTCACCCCAATGTATACGGGTGGAGGTGTATCACAGTCATAATCTCTACACAACTTGGCATAATACCTTTCACATAAATCACGACTAGAAATTATAACATGTGGATATGTAATCCATAGTTTGGGACACACCCTCAATTTATAATGCAATATGATAAGAGCATTTGAAATACGAATTGAATATATATCTTCATCATAAAACTTATCGGAATACTCGATTTATAATCAACATCTCGGAACATACAAGGATAATGAGAATTACAACTCTTAAAGAAGAGTTTAGCCAACATACCTCAATTGAGCTTCCTTAAACTCTAAAACATTCTGGAATTCTTAGCAACTTCAATCTATTTTAGAAATATAACAAAATGAACCACAATTAGGAAGATGATCATGTTTCTAGCTCATTTGAGCATTTTATCAAATACAAGGTGTGCATAAGGTTTCAAGGTCCCTTTTATGGAGGATTCCATCATCCCACAACCCAATCTTTTCCATGCTTAGTTCAACAATCTTCCTACACCCCTTGATATCACATGCATGTAAAATAATCAACTCTCGTGCCCAAACATTATCTTGCTAATTACCCATGTTCAGATGATTTCGAAATTAGGGTTTAGGGTGTAGAATCTTACCTCTAGGATGAAGACCTAGTGAGCTTGCCTTCTTAATCTTCCAAAACTTGAGCAAGAATTGAAGAACAAATATTGGAGAATACCTACTCACTCTAGGGCACCCTCTCTCACTCTAAAATGTCAGATAATAGCTAAAAAATGACCCAAATAGTGTATTTAACAAAATAGGGCCGGGTTTTAAAAAATCTAAAAATGGAGCTCTGGAACAAGGTATGCGATCGCAAGCAATATGTGGACCGCATATCGGTCGCATAGTTGGTTACAAAATAGCCAAAAGAGCTGTCTGTGTATGCGGTCACTATGCGGTCCGCATAATCGTTATGCGGTCGCATAATGCATCGCATAACTGTTATGCGGTCGCATAGTCGACCGCATAATTGCTTCCAATTGGCCCAATTAACTGCCTCACTCTGCGGCCATTATGCGGTCTGCAGAGTGATTCTGCGGTCGCATAATGGATCGCAGAAATGCAGTTTTTTGCCAAAACTTTTTCTTTACTTTCCGGTGCATTGTTCAACCCAAAAAGTCCGAGCCGCGGCGAGCAAACTGGCCGCGAAGAATTTCTACAATCCTCAAATACGTAAACCTAGTCCGACACTATAAAATATTATTTTCTTTGCAAAATTTATAGGGCTTACCACCTAAGCACTTCGAAATTTTCTAGGGTGTTACATTTCCCAGTATCGTATTATGATGATACTGCGAGACAGAAGATTTGGCACTTATTATAGCTTGAATTTGTGGCTTGACTTGAAAGGTTTGGAGAACTGGAGTTCTATTGATCGTCTTGAGTTTGAGCTCGAATTCTTGGCCCGCTAATGAGTTTCTTGTCCCTCATAGCGTTGTAGCTTGGTTTGATGCTTAGAAAGAATTCCACGTTGCGATGTTTGTTCCTATAAAAAAATAAAATATACACATACCCACATATTGCAATGCAGAATATGTTAAGATGTGATGTAAATGATGTAGGAATGATAATGCATGGCTGTCGGCTAGCCGTTATTTGGGATTGAGATGATGGGATACTTGAATTTGACTCGATTGTTAACCGGGCTGTGTATTGTTTCACAGCTGTTGGAGCATTAAGTCTCCTCGTGTTAGGAGTAGTTGACTTGTAGAATGCATCTCCGCTTGCTGGGAGAGGTTGCATTGAACTGTAAAGTATCTTCGCTTGATGGGAGTGATTGACTTGTAGAGTGCATCTCCGCTTGTTGGGAGAGGTTACACTGAAATATAAAGTATCTCCGTGTAATGGGAGTGATCATAATGTAAAGCATCTCCGCACTATGGGAGTTTATGACTTGAAATACACAATCATGCCTATGAGCTGCATGAGCAAAACATCAAAACATTCGAGATAACAATAAAGAAAAAAGAGCATGCCCCAGAGATACTCTTAACAGCGAGACTAATTTGTGGCCGTCGATTGGCAAAATGTTGGCGACGAGATTTGCAATTATCTATTCTGATATCTGATGTGGTGGGGTGGCAGTGCGGATCACTCCAGTTGGTGAAGCGAACAGTTTGCTATATAAAGGGCTTTGATTGGCGAAGCCGATGCTTGATTTGTACAGGGTGCTCCGATCGATTGAGCTGACAATTTGCTATATACAGGGCTCCAATTGGTGAAGCCAGCAGCTTGATTTTGTTAATGGTGCTCCAATTGTGAGCAGAGAAATATACAATATGCTTCGGTTGGCATGGCCAGCGGCTCGCTGTATACAATATGCTCCATTCAGTTGAGCAGACATTTTGTTATATACAATATGCTCCATTCAATTGAGCAAACAGTTTGCTATGTACTATCTGCCTCGTTCACATCAGCGGCCTGGTTTCGAAATACCTACAAAGGATTCGAGAGTTAGTTTTAGTTATACAAGGAATATTTGAATGAATAAAGAGAGATGATAGTCATAAGAGAGTGACAGATCCATCATTGCCCCAGTGTGTTTCCGTCACTTCTTTTTTTTTTCCTGTTGGCCCTGTATTCAAAGAAATTTCTTAGCAGGGAGGGCATGTTGGTTTGTGTCGACCGTAGTCCTGGCTTTGCCCCGGCCTTGATGAGGTTACGCCACGAAGTTTGGTAGGTGGAATGAAATATGATATATTTAGTAAACATTTTGGAAAATCTATATTTTATGCCAAATGCAGTCGTTTCGGATTATGACATGTTTCGGAAGTTACTTAAATACAAACGTTGTTTTTGGAAGATTCTATCCTATTGATGTTGATCCTCCCCAATGCTAATTATGATGTGGCTTCTTGCCGCTACCATTGTATCCTAATCTGAATTAATGTATTACGAAGGTTTTTCCTAAGGTTATTACCGAACCTTTTCAGGTTGCCTACGTATCTAAAACGGAATCAGGCCTGGACGTAGTTCATGGATAATAATAAAGGAAATATGATGAATATGACCGAGCCTGACTCAGGCAGCTTACGTATCCAAATGGAATCAGGTCAAGACGTAGTTCGATTACAACAAATGCAAAAATGATGACATTGAATATTAAAGTGGCCGAGTCTGACTCAGTCTGCCTACGTATTCAAACGGAATCAAGTCAGGATGTAGTTAATTACAAAAAATGACTGAATTCTATGTGGATTTCTTACGTATTCCGTCCAGAGGAAATCAAGTCGTGGCGTAGTTCCGAGCAACATACAAAATGATATTTGGATTTTCTATTACAAAAGAGAGGGGATAGAGAGAAATCGAATTGCCTACATATCCCTCCCTGGGAAGTTAGGTTGAGCGTAGTTCTGTTACAGCCAAACCCTAACTCTATTGTCTTCAAACATAGTATCTCTTGATTGCATCTGAATAGATAGGCTTCGTGCTGACCCTTCCATCCATCTCTGCCAAGATTAGAGCTCCTCTCGAAAATACTCGGTGGACCACGTAAGGACTTTGTCAATTTGGTGCGAACTTTCCTTTGGATTCTATTTGGTGGGGAATATTTTCTTCAAAACCAACTGCCTCGGAACAAACTGGCGAGGCTTCACCCTTTTGTTAAATGCATCAGCTGTGCTATTTTGATACAGCTGACCATGTCATACCACATCCATTCTCTTCTCGTCAATGCACATGAGTTGCTCTTGCCTGACCCGTATCCATTCTGCATCGTCTAACTTGGCTTCTTGGATGACTCTTAACAATGGTATCTCGACCTCCGCGGGTATCACAACTTTATTTCCATATATCAACATGTATGGCGTTTCCCCAGTGGATATCCTCATGGTGGTGCGATAAACTAGTAAGGCGAAAGATAATTTCTCATTCCATTGCCTATGATTGTCCACTATCTTTCGCATAATCCTTTTGATGTTTTTGTTGGCTGCTTCAATAGCTCTGCGATCTGTAGGCTGTATAGTTGTGGTGGAAAATTCTGAACTTCTCGCAAATTTGCCTCATGAGATCACTATTGAGGTTGGCTGCGTTGTCGGTGATGATCGACTCGGGTATCCCAAATTGGCAGATGATGTTGTTATAGATAAAATCTGCTACTACCTTCTTTGTGACGTCCTTGTGAGTAGATGCTTTGACCCATTTGGTGAAGTAGTCAATGGCTACCAAGATGAAATGGTGCCCATTTTATGCGGCGGGCTCTACAGGTCCAATCACGTCCATGCCCCAAGCAACAAATTCCCAAGGCGAACACATTACATTCAACTCATTAGGTGGAACCCGAATGGAATTCACGTGGATCTGGCACTGGTGACACTTCTGCACATAGATGATACTATCGCTTTCCATGGTCATCCAAAAGTATCTGGCTCATAAGATATTCTTGGCTAAGGTGAAGCAGTTCATGTGGGGTTCGTATGTTCATGCATGTATTTCTTCTAACAATCTGGTTGCTTCGGTGGCAACTACACAGCTTAACAAACCCAAGTTTGGGGTCCTTCTATATAGGACATCCCCGTTGAGGAAAAAGTGATTTGCCAGCCTTCTGAGCTCTTGCTTTTGACTATTAGTAGCACTCTCTGGATACTCTCTTATTTCAAGGAACCTTTTGATGTCTTGGTACCACGGTCTACCATCTGGCTCTTCGTCTACATGAAAACAGTATGCATGTTGATCTTTGATTTCTACCTTGATATGGTCGATGTAATTCTTATCTGGATACTGAATCATGGATGATAGGGTTACAAGAGCGTCAACAATATCATCCCCTATGACCAAAAGTTCCTTGATGTTCATGTCGACATCCATCCTGATCCCGATGATGCATGCTTCGTACTCGGCTATATTATTGGTGCAAGGGAACCTTATTTTTGGTGACGCCGGGTAAAGTTGTCCTGACTCCGAAATTAGGATTGCCCCAATTCCCACTCTTTTGAAATTTGCTGTTCCGTCGAAGAAAATTCTCCACCCAGGGTATAACTCTGGAATATCTTCTCCGGCAAACAACACCTCCTCGTTGGGAAAGTACGCAGTGAGCGGCTCATAATCCTTGTCCACTAGATTCTCTACAAGGTGATTGGCTAAAGATTGTCCTTTGATGGCCTTCTACATTATGTACACAATGTCAAATTCACTGAGAAGAATCTGCCATTTGGCTAGTTTTCCTATAGTCATCGGCTTCTGAAAGATATACTTGAGCGGGTTGAGCCAGGATATTAAATGCGTGGGGTATGGTGACTTGTAATGCCTCAATCTCTGGGCGATCCAAGTCAAAGCACAGCAAGTGCGCTCTATCAAGGTGTATTTGGCCTCACATGGTGTGAATTTCTTGCTTAAGTAATAGATGGCTTGCTCCTTTATCTTGGTTTCATCGTGTTGTTGCAACACACATCCAAATGCATTATCCAAGACCGACAAGTACAACAACAGTGGCTTCCCGGGCTCGAAAGGAACCAATACTTGTGGATTTGGCTAATACTCCTTAATTATGTCGAAGGCTTTCTGACACTCTTCTGTCCATTTTGTGGTAGCATCCTTCTTCAGCAGCTTGAAGATAGGTTCACAAATTACCGTAGACTGGGCTATGAAATGACTGATGTAATTCAGTCTACCCAGGAAACTCATCACATCCTTCTTGCTCTTGAGCGGTGGCAACTCTTGAATAACTTTGATCTTTGAAGGATCCAGTTCTATCCCTTTTCTGTTTACTATAAAACCTAGCAAATTTTCAGCAGGGACTCCGAATGCACATTTTGCAGGATTCAGCTTCAAACTATACCTCCGCAAATGTTCGAAAAACTTCCTCAGGTCGTCAAAATATTCTGAACTCTGCCGAGACTTGATGATGACATCATCCACATATACCTCGATCTCTTTGTGAATCATGTCGTGAAAGAGGGTTGTCATGGCCCTCATGTAAGTAGTGCCAATGTTTTTGACACCGAACGACATGACTATGTAGTAGTAAACTCCCCAAGGTGTAGTGAACACTGTCTTTTCTACATCTTCTTCGTGCATCAGGATCTGGTGGTACCAGGTGAAACAATCCACGAATGACTGCAATTTATACTTCGCGCAATTGTCGATAAGGATATGAATATTCGGTAAAGGGAAATTGTCCTTCGGGCGGGCTTTGTTGAGATCTCAATAATCCACACATATCCTGATCTTCCCATCCTTCTTGGGCACTGGGACAATATTTTCCAACCATCTGGGATAATTGGTGACCCTCACAACATTCGCCTCTATTTTCCTAGTTACTTCTTTTATCCTTAAACTCAAGTCATGTTTGAACTTTCTGGGTTTTTGTTTGACTGGTGGTCTAGCAGGATCGGTAGGCAATCGATGCAAAACGATATCAGTGCTTAAACCAGACGTGTCATAATATGACCATGCGAACACATTGATGTATTGTCGGAGGATCTCGACCAATTCTTCCTTCTGCTCTGCTTCTAGATGGATGTTGATTCGGGTTTCTTTTACGTCTTCTTCGCTTCTCAGGTTGACCACTTCCGTCTCTTCAATGTTAGGCTTTTCTGGCTTTCCAATTGTTCGATCTCTTGTGGGAGATTATCTGGCATCATGCTTTCATCGTATTCCTCATAAACTGGATCGCTTTGCTCGAGGGTTTCGTTACATGTCATAAACACGAAATGCGGGTTTTTATCTTTTTGATTACTAAAAAGAAAAACTAAGTATAAATGAAGCGATAAATAAATTTGCAATAATTTTAAGAAAGCAATTCTTTTTATTTCATCAAAAGAGAAACGTCTAAGCGTTTAAAGAGGCAAATGAAAAAAAGGTACAGACACGGTTCAAGCCTCAATTGACCATGCGCTCTTTTTCAAAAATTTACAATTCCACACTATCAAGACTCTATGCAAACCAAAGACGGGCTGGCGGTCCAATTCTGCAGGTCCTCTTCTGGTTCGGCATCCTAAATGGTCGGTGTCTTGATATCAACTCTTTCACAATATTCTCAATCATGGTCACGAACAACCTTCCTATTCTATCGACGATGTCGTCCTTTGGTGTTGAACTCCGACCCGTACCCTAAACACGCTCTAGCACAAAAGCCTTCTTCCCGAAGCTAACGATACAAGTCTTCCCAGTAGGAGGTTGATACCCTATGTCGGCTCTACCTTTCTGCCAATTTGGCTCAATTGGTTATGTTATCCCGTCTGATCAGGCTCCCAACCTGATTCCTAGTATGTATCCGTACTTCACCATTTCCCTCATGGCCATATTTGATCTATACGTCGACTACATTCCTATGTTTTGCTCGGTCTCTTCTATTTACGTGGTCTGCATAATCTTAACTGCCTGGAAGGCAACCTCGTCTAATCCTTATATGAATGGGACTGCATGTTCTAGATAAGCTGATTGGCTCCATTCGCCATGGATTACGATCTCTTGATAACCTAAACTTCATGCATTGGTGTAGGGTAGATGGGACCGCCCCTGCCATGTGTATCCAAGGTCTTCCTAGTATTAGGTTGTATGAAGATGAAATATCCATCACTTTGAATAGTATGGGAAACTCAACCGGTCCAATTTGCAGTGCCAAATAAATTTCTCCAATTAAGTCCTTCTGTGACCCGTCAAAAGCTCTTACCCTCACATGGTTTTCCTTGACTTCTCTTAGATTCATAGCCAACTCTCGTAAAATAGAGACCGGTCCAATATTGACTCATGATCCTCCATCAACCAGTACTTGGGATACCACATTATCTCCACATTTGACTGTAATGTGTAAAGCTTTGTTGTGACCCACGCCTTCGATAGGAAGTTCATCTCTTCGGAAAGTGATCATATTTGCTTCGACCATTTTCCCAATGGTTGCTGCCAATGCCTCACTGGTGGTGTTGCTCGGCACGCTCACCCCGCTTAACACTTTCATCAGGGCATCTTTATGACTGTCAAAACTTATCAGTAAATCCCTGATTGATATTTGTGCCGAGGTTTTCTTCAGTTGTTCCTCCATAGAGTATTCTTTGGTTGACATCTTCTTCCAGAATTCTGCGGCCTCCAGATCTGTAATATTTCCTCTCTGAATCTGTTCCCTTTCTAGATTCCCCCGATTTACATCCTCAGGAGCGTAACACCTCCCTTACCTAGTTATATCGTGAGCTGCTGCAGAATCCATCATCTTGGCTTTCCCTTTCTGTTGATATGTCCATGAGAGTGTCTTGTATTCACGATCCTCTTCATCCTTGGTAGTAGCGGTGGGTTGTTGCTGGTAAGTCTGGACCATCACCATAGGTTTCAATTGTACAGTGATCATCGGAGTCATTCGAAGTGGGACCCTTACAGCCTCGGCATTCCCTATTATGATAATGGTTCCTTTCAAGTCATACTCTTCATCCAGGTTGATCATATTAGCTCCTTGATTCCGGTGATTTGGCAGCGAGTTATGGTTCACATTAGGGGTACACTGAATGGCTCCACTTTTGATTAATGATTCAATTTTATTTTTCAGTCTGAAACAATCCTCAGTATCATGCCCCGATACGTTTGAGTGGTACATGCACCGTTTGGTTGCATCGAAGTATTTTGAGGGATACTCAGGAACCCTTCCTTCTATCGAATGTATCAAACCTGCTTTCCTTAGTCTTTCAAACAGTTGGGCCAGATGTTCAGCAATAAGCGTGTAGTTTCTGGGACCTCTCTCTTCAAAATTTGGGAGGGATCAAGGTGCATATGTGGGTCGATTTTAATGAGTGGTGGTTTGAACTGGAGCATATGGTCGTGGTGGGTTTGGATTTGTATGGGCTCGAGGCGGGTTATATTGAGGTTGGGGATTGTAATATGGTTGTGTGTTGTAGACCGGAGCATAAGCAGGTGGGTGTGGGGAATGGGTGTTTGGATAATAAGAGGTGTTTCCATGATGTAGATTGGACTGTTAATAGGGAATGATTGCGGATACCTCTTCCATTTTCTTCTTTCCGCTGCCTATTGATCCTTATTGGATTGCTTTGCTAGATGCTTTCAATGCGGCCATGGATTGTACCTTGCCAGACTTTATACCTTTTCTAAAAAATCTCCCATTTTGACCAGATCGGGGAATTTTCGCCCCATCATGCCCATCATTTTCTCAAAGTAAACCCCTTCCTGAGCCCTGATGAAATACTTAGTCAGCTCACTGTCGTCCAATGGAGGCTGTGCCCTAGCAGCCTCTGATCTCCATCGACGTGCATATTCTTGGAATGATTTAGACAACTTCTTCTGCATGTTTACTAGTGTGAACCTATTGGGAGTAATTTCACTGTTGAATCAGAAGCGATTCATGAAATCTTCCGCCATATCCTGCCATGCCCTCCAGTTTCACGGATCTTGTCGAGTATACCAAGTAAGTGCTTCCTATGTCAATCTCCTTATGAACAACTTCATTCCAAGCTTCTTATTTCTTCCTACTCCAACTAGATTATCACAGTAGGCTCTCAAGTGTGCATGGGGATCACCTGTCCCATCAAAGATACCAAACTTTGGAGGCTTGTACCCTACTAGCATATCCACATCAGGATGGATACACAAATCCTCATAGTCTAGACTTTCGCTCCCTCGAGTGACCTGAATGTTCTTCATCTATTTTTATCAATGCTCGTAATGTAAGGCCCCGTAAAATTTTACCTAAAACCTGGGATTTCGTGGTGCCGAGGTAGACTTATATGTTAATGATTGTAGAGAGATCATCGCGGTACGAACCTTTTGGGTTGAATAGTGTGTTGGGGAGTTGAAGAAAATTTTTGGTAGAATAGAGCATTTTTGCAGCCCACTATGCGGCCACAGAATCACTCTGCGAGCCGTAGAATGGTCGCAGAGTGAAGCAGAAAACTGGGCGAATTTTGGATGACATTTTGCGGTCAATTATGCGACCGCAAAATAGTTTCGCGGGTCGCACAAAAATCACAAAACCAGCATGGAGATTTTTCGGAGGGAAGTTCTGCAGCGCATTATGCAACCGCAGAACTGCCGCAGACCCAACCCGAAGGTCCTAGTTTTGGAGCACCAATTGTGTGGTCGATTTGCGAACTGCAGAAGTGTTATGAGGTCGCATATGCGACCGCAGATCTACATCGGAGCTTCATTTTTCTAATTTTATAACCCGACCCCCATTTCATTTATCCATCCTAAGGGTTCATTTTTGGGGGATTACCTGATGTTTTAGAGAGAGGAGAGAGCTATTCTAGAATTGAAATTGAACCCCAAAACCCGGAAAGGGAGGGATAAGGATTTCACTACTCAACTTGAGTCAAGCCTTGAAATCTCGTCAAGAGGAACTTGTTAGGGCTTCTAAAAGCTAAGAATTTCTTCTCCCAATTCTTCAATTTCGGATTTTGGGTAATAGGGAGTGTGATTCTTGTATGAGAGAGTATTATTATACATGCATGTACCAACGAGATGTATGGGGCTCAAATAGGTAACGATTGGGTTGTGGGATGAAGGAATCCACCATAGAAGAACCTTGAAATCATGATGCACACCTAGTGTTTGATAAAATGCTTAAATGAGCTGAACCCACGAATATCTTCCTAATTATGGTTCAATTTTGCTATGTTTCTAAATAGATAAAGGTTGATAGAGTTTTCGGAATATTGTAGTAATTTAAGGAAGCTCAAAGCAAGGTATGTTGGCTAAACTCTTCTCTTAGAATTGAAATTGAATCCCACTTGTAAGTTCCGAGTTGATCATCATAAATCGATTATTTTGAATAAGCTTTATGGGAAAGATATATGTTCAATACGTGTTTCAAATGATATTATTATGTTGTGCTCCTAATTGAGGATGTGTTCAAAGTATGGATTGCATGTCTTCATGTTATAACTCCAAGCCGCGTTTCAAATGAAAGTTATTATGCTAAATTGTGTAAAGATTGTGATTGGGATTACACCTCCACCCGCATATATATTGGGGTGAGACGGCAGGGCCACTTTGTGTAGGATTTTGGTATTGTTGTTACACCACCACCCGTACACATTGGGGTGAGGCGGCGGGGCCGCTTTGTGTAGAGTTGTGGTATTGTGAGTACACCTCCACCTGCATACATTTGGGGTGAGGCGGCGGGGCCGCTTTGTGTAGTATTTTGATTGCACCTCCACCCGCATACCTTGGGTAACATGATTTTATAATTGTGGCCACTAGTGCCAATAAAATGAAAATATGTGAAAGAAGTATGAAACGAGATGATTGGTAGAAAAGGAAGATGTTGATCCACACATCATTGTGATGAGACGGCCTAGCCGATCGGGTCGTGATCGGACGCCATGTCGCACACATGGTGGTGATTGTGTTGAAAATTGTAATTAAAATTATGATTGTGGTTGATGTCTCAGATGAGACGACCTAGCCGATCGGGTCGTTATCGGACTCCATGCTAAAAGTACGGTGGTATTGTGAACGGTGGCATATTGGTACTAAAGATCTCCCAACTTAATATATGAAAATTTATTTGAACATTGTCTTGGTCCTAACTCGAGGTTTGATGTTGTTTGAGGCTTTCACTGATATTATGATTTTTCTTGCTTGTATTATTAATCGTTCTATTGAGAGGGTGTTTTGTCATTCATACTAGTACTATTCTGTATGTACTAACGTCCCTTTTTCCGGGGGCACTGCATCTTCAATAGATGCAGGTGGTTCTACAGCAAGAGACATTGAGCAGTGATAGCAGTACACCCTCTTCCCAACTGACTTGGTGAAACCAAATTCATTTCGGGGTCATGTATCTTTTGTTCCTTGTGTATTTTGTTTGAGGTATAGCCGGGGCCTTGTTGCCGGCACTATCATAGTACTCTTTTGTATCTATTAGAGGCTCCGTAGACATAGTGTGGGTTGTATATTAGTGCTAGGGGAGTAACACAATTTATGTTGTGTTTAAATTACTTGTTCCACTTCAGACCATGAAAATGTGTGTAATTTGATACTTTAAAATGACATAACTAATGGTAATGAATTGGTATTGCATACATGATCTCCTTATTGTCTAATTAACAAAAATATGTATTCTCTTTATTCATAAGTGAGTTTGGGTAGAAAGTATCTAACAGGCTTACTTGACCGGGTTCACTCGGTTGAGCGTCGGCCGAGCTCCCCGAGTTCGGGGTGTGACACAAATTTTGTTTTCATTGATAGTGTTTGGATTGTAATAAGCGGGAACAGAGGTTACATCATTGTTTCCAACGTTCATAGAATTAGATGGGCTCAAACAAACTTGCCCTTAGGGAAATGAGAAAGTTTAGGATAAAGATACAAAGTGAGAAAAAGGGGGAAATCAACCAACTTCTAGTAACCATGCCCGAAATCATTGCTCATCTCCTCTTCTTCTTTTGGTTATTCCTCCAGATCTTCTTCAAATTCCTCTCCATCATCATTGAACTCAGATTCTTCCTCTGGATCTTCCTCTAGTTCTGTCTCAGACTCTATCTGGATACACTCCACTACTCGGTCATCATCCTCGGCGGGTGGCAACACGTGATCAATTGATCCCGGGACCACTTGGCGGTGCATGGAGGTAGTCACAAGGTAGTGTGGCAAGATCTCATGATAAGATTTGCAAAGCTGCCACTGCATCCTTCAGCCAGGCTATTCCTTTACTACTTGGTCGGGCAAGCTCGTCTTCTTCGTTGATCTAGACATAATATTTCAAAGTGCAACATGAGTTTTGCCCCATCAACATTATGACCAGATCATTCCACTCTTCCCGAAGCCTTCTTATCCTTGGTATTGGGATATGCCCGTTATACTCGTCCTCATACAGTGCTATCCTCGTCCAGAGAGGTACATCCTGAATCAATCAAACCTGTTTGAGAACTCGCAGGGGTGAGTATGGCTGGATGCCCTCAAGTCCTATCAGCTCGATGAAAATATTTCTGAGGAGTCTTTAGAATTGTTCTTCCGCCTAGCCATGACAGCTTCTAATTGACCCATTCTCCGCTTAAGTTAGTCAACATCTCTCTCCACTCTTCCTGTCTGTGTGGGGAGACCCAATGTCTCATCCTCTCATTGTGACTTCGAATCATGTTGTTGACGCCCACAAAGTAATCAACTGTGGCCTCTCGCTAGAAGAAATGCTCCATGGCCCAGATTTGAAGCAGCATGTTACAACCCTTAAAGAAATTATATCATCGGGAACATGCGGATAAAACTCTGAGAAACTCTGCTAACACCATAAGTACTAGAGTGGCTTGGAGGTTGCCTCCGAATGTCACTAGAACCACAGGTAGCAAGTTGATATTGATCTGTCCTCTTCTTTATGAGAAAACCAACAGTCCCAGCAGCGCTAAAGAGAAATTTATTGGCTGGAGACTCTCCCACATTGCCTGATCACACTGAAATTCTCCCAGATACAATTCATAGCTTTCACGATGTCCGAACCTGTCGAACAATTGGTTTAGGCTTACCCATCCATCCTTGATGTTTCTCAAACCCCAACTGTTTTCCAGACCTAAAGCATCAAGAAACCTGTAGCCGGGAATGGTGACTAGTAGTATCTGTTTCCTCCCTGTAAATGGCAATTTCGAGAAAGTGGTAACTTCTTCTAGTGTTGGTACTAACTCATAATTAGCAAACTTGAACACCACCTTGGCCGGGTCCCAGAACTCTATTAGTAGGCGAGTAAGCACTTTGTCAGCTCGGATGTTTATCAAGGCGGTCAGTGCTCCTAAATGTGTCCTGATTTCATCTCTATGTTCCCAGCGGATATTCTTCCACCATTGAATTAGCTTGTGTGGTGCTCCTATCACCATATTGATCTCGGGGATGTTTTGGGTAAAGAGAAGGGTTTGATAAGTGTTTGCTTCGGATCTTAAGTGTCTCGTCATGGTTTGTTCGTCTTTCCACATAAGTTATGTCGTTGGGTGCATGACCCGTTGATATTAGGGTGTCTTTCCTAATTGTGTGTCGATGCCAAGGACCGACTCACCCAAGATTTATGCAGTATGACTTATGCTTGCTAGAGTAGAGTGTTTCCTATTTTTGAATTGGACTGAAGACTGTGAGAAGTTATATCAGTTGACCTGACAAAGCCATTCTCTGAAACTAAAAAATTTTGAAAGAAGGTTCGGAGGGATGTAAAAGACAACCCTCGGGTGACATGGTATGTGATAGTGTACGGCCAAGAATCGATATGAAGAAGTGTGATGACAGTATATATAAAGTTGTAACAGATAGTGATATAGCAATAACAATCTAAAATAAGTAGACATGAATAATAATGAGCAAGTAGGACAACTAAGTATATAATTGCAAATTAAACACAGTTAGAGCAGTGTACAAACAATCCTAAGTTCCATGTCTAGTCTAAGTCTACTAAGGTCGGAACCTAAGTGTGAATTCCCCAGTAGAGTAGCCATGTTATTGCACCATATTTTGTACGAGTCAAAACAAGATTCAACTTGTGGTTTTCCTATTGATGATAAAAGAGCGTCGCCACCTAACATTTAAAAGTATACTAGGGTACCTATTTAATTACAGAAGGTCATTTCTTTATTAGTCTGCTAACCGGTGAGATTGTGGGTAAGGGTTCTTGTTCTTCTAAGGGGAAGGTGTTAAGCAACCCCTAAAATCTACCTGAGGTAGTTCCATAGGACTTAAACTAGATTTAAAAGATTAGTTGTTTATATTTATCTTAACTAGTGTCAAAGAGGTATGGTATACTATATTAATCTAAATTGGAACTTGCCTTTTGAAAAGTGGATGTGTAACTTAGAAAGGATAGAAGTTTATAAAAGAGTCTATATAATTGAAAGAGTTTAAAATATATGCATGATGTTTGTATTTATGAAACATGTGTGAAAGGGCCAAGTTATAAAACGTTTTGTATTTAAAGAATGTGACTATTTGTGTAACTCTAATGAAATAAGGGTGTTGTAAGAAAATGAGTCCAAGATGTACCTTAGCTTTTAAATCTCAATTTTTGAATAAAACATTTAAGAAACTTTTGCTGGTGGCAGCACTTTGCTTTAGAAAGATTCGCTCTTTTTTAGAAGGCCGATTTTAGATTCCATTTCTGGCTTTTTTTGAAAACAAAAGAGAGATTGCCGTCCTGTGCTAAGCTATTTTGGCTTCAAAGTCTTCATGAAATGTTAGTAAAATATAAGAGATTAATAGCATGAGCAGTATATAATTAACAAATTAAAACTAACTACTATCAAGCCTAATGTTGCTTTTAATCCTATGTCTTTTAGGGTTTGCCTAAGTTGCTTACGTGATTCAAAGGGTAAAGTAAACATTTAATCAGATATGATAAGTGTAGTGTCATATACATGTGAAAAATATGAATAACAAATAATAAAGAAGCAAGGAGTAAGGAAGGACTCGGGTTTGGGCCTGAAAGAGGTAGGCCCAGCAAACAGCAAGAACGGACAGTAGTGGGCTTCAGACTTCCAAATGCACAAGTACAGGATTTGGGCCTGAGTTTTTTTGAGAACTCGGCAGGCGTAATGGTTATACATGTTCAAAAAAAAAAAAGAGAAGGTCATTAGATATAGTACTATATACATATAATCATACATGAAATAAATAGGTAAATGACTTGAACAAATTATAACAACCAATAGTAATTTGAATTATAAAAGTTATACTAATGTGGGGTCACATATGGTAAAGTGATTCACATTGAAAATCTTTTGTTGTCATTAAACACTAAACCTAAAAGAAGTAATGAATGTCAATAGATTAGAGGGCAAGGGTAGAGTTCCATTCAAGTCCAAGGCTTTCTTTGGATCCCTGACACTTCAGAGTTCTCAAGGGTCTCAAGGCCCTTGTGTCAGGGAGAGTAGCCCAACCAAGAGCTAAACTCTACTCCCAAATACCCCTAACCACTCACACTCACTCTTTTCCACAAGTTTAAGTGCCAATGAGGCACTTTCAATATAAATCCCAACACCATAGTGATACCATGCCACATAAATACATATACATCTCCCATGATAGTTAATGCAGAACACTACAGGACTTCAAGACCACCTATTCACTTTGTTGTACCATATTTTAAAACTAAATGTATGATTCACTATGAATGACACGCTAAGTAGACTCAAAAGAAATCAGCTTCAAGAATCCATAGAGGCAGAGACATTATCAGATTACTGTTAAGTAACCAAACACATGAGATCATAGGTCCTAAGGATAGGGGAGCATATGATTCAAATCTATAACAGTCCATGAGCACAGATACCCTTCTCTTTAATAACTTTTAACTAGATTAATCAAAGATTGATCATGACCAAGTCCTAACATACAAATCAGTAGTTCCATTTGAAACTCCTAAAGTGTACTAACAATTTCAATTAAACTCTTAATGAGCATTAGGAGAGGAAAGATTGACAATTACAGTTAAGGCTCCCAAGCAACATTACAGGTTAACCACTACAACTGGTACTTCCTAAAGGGTGCCAATGTAGACATATATTAACAACTTCAACTAGAGATACAACTCAGTAACCTCTATTAAGAGGCACATGTAATGACCTTAATTAGAAAATCCAAAGAGTATTGACAGAGATTCAGAAGAACAATCCATAATTAGGACTTCTACAGGTATGATCAGAGATACCAAACTACAATTAGAGTTTCTAAAACTATTAATAGGGTTATAGATTCACAACCTAGATTAGAACTTTTAGGAGTATTAACAGGATTACAAATCAACAAACTACAATTAGAACTTCTAAAGATATTAACAAGGTCACAGGTTCACAAATTCAGTTAGAGCTCCTAAGAGTACTAACAGAATCTCATACTATCAGTCCTGCCTAACTTTAAACATCAATGGCATAATCACTTCTTTCTGAGAGTTTTAATTTCACACTAATCTTATTAAGAACAAAGCATGTTGTTATCTGCAAGTAGTAGAAACAAGAGATTCTCTTTAGAGTTCACAAGCTAAGTTTAATCTATTTAAGAGAGTTTAGTGGAGTTTTAAGATAGTGTGGGCATATATGGGATCATGAAAGACAAACAGAGGCATTGAAGAACAAAAATGAGTGTAGGATCACAAGAACACACACAAAAGGACACTTAGCGAGGGTCATATTATGAAAGTATTACTAACAGTATCACCATATGAGCTTCAGAAAAAGGTTAGAGGGACCATCACATTGGAAAAATATGTCAAGTGAGTCTAGTATGGGACTTCAGATATAGTGAGACTTAGTAACATCACTTTAACTCAACAAATGTTTCATCATAATTCAAATACATCTCATCCATACTTCATGGCTTAAACTAAGTGTAGACCAATCTCAAAATATACACAAAGACCTAGCCAGCTTAGGGCATGCTTACATAAACAGTCATGAATTCAATCAGGTAATTAACAGAATCACAAAGGCATGTCAAAGAGATAAAAATAGGTTTAAAGGTTCATGATCTAGTGTATCTAAACTAAGGTAACAACTATATTGAAATTTCCCAAACAACTATATTGTGTATTAAATTCTCAAATGCTAGATGTAATTGGTGTGTATATTAGGTGAAAATATTAAAATTCCTAAATTATAGTGGTTGTTGAAGCCCTAGGGTTTCCAAGATTCAAATCGATAGTGGAGAATGACGAAGGAGTGGTCATGCAAGCACAATCGAGTGAAATCAGAATGAGCAGAGGGACAAATAAGTTAGAGTCTTACCTGAGTGGGTGACAGTCGTCACAGGCAAAAAAACCATCGGACAATGACTGGAAATGCAAAGGTCATTGCATTTGACCTCTGGTTTCGAATAAACATCATGAGATGCTCATGTATGCTCTAATTTCGTTACAACACCAGAAGATTTGAAGTTTCATCTTTGAGTCTAAGTTATAAGACTCGAGATTTCAAATTCTTATGAAGAAATGGGGAGATATCGGCGAGATTCGCGGAGTCAAAAGGCACAATGAATATTTCCGGGTCATGATTCACAACCTTGCACGATTTGGTGCAAGTTTTCTAGGATTGATGGGTCTAGGGTTTGAGAGAAATGAGAGAGGAAAGGGAAAGGGGGCAGCTGCTACGGAAGAGGAAATGATTTTAGGGTTTTGGGTAGTTTAGGCCGTCTCTAAGGTTAAGTTTGAGAGATTGGATCTGGGTCGTTGATCATTTTGATAACAGTCCTGATTTTTAGAGATTTAAGAATTTTTATGGGAAATTTTGGTGTTTGTTGGATCATTGTGATCCAACGGTGAGGATTAATTCTTCTAAGTGTTTTAAAATTAAAGAGGAAATGAAGTTAAAATTATGGATCGTTGATCTAGGAAATGGACGACCTAGATGATTTGTGTTTATTTTGTGAGTGTGGGAGACAGGTGATGTGGCAGATCGTGATTGGTTGAAAGGTAATGGCAAGGATTGCCAACAAAGATTGAAGGGGTTGTTTGTGTTGGGTATTTTCGGACTGGGCTCTTGCATTGGGCCAAAGTTAATTCAAAATATAGCCAATCCATGTTAAATTGAGAATTATAATTATAGCATTTAGCCTTTTAACCCCCTTTAAAATTAAATTAAATAAACTTAATTATATTTAATAAAATATAATTATCAAATATACTACTAATTATTGTAATTAATTATTTATTCATAAAATACGTTATTTTTCTAAATTGTAATACTAGTTTCGAATTATTAGCATAGTAATCTAATTAATTAGAAATTAATAAATAATTCATTAAATTAATTATAACACCTATGTGATATATATATAAAAACTATTTTAATAATCTAAAAATAGTAAGCATGGTATAATTTTAATTATAACATTGATTTATCAATTTCAAAATTATTAATCTTGTAAAAAAGGTGTTATTGATTGAAAATATTTTCAAAATATTCATGGTAAATTATTAAGCAGAAATAAATTAATTTTAAAAGGGAGGGTCAAAATTGACTGTCAACAAGACTTGGATTTGTGTTTTAGAAGCTCCAGTGAGTTTGTTATGGTACACAGACTTAGTCGGATGAGTTGGAGTCAGCTCGGGGGACTGGGTGGCTCGGGAGTGAATCAGATGCTTGCGGCGTAAGTTGGTAGTTCTTAATTTTGGAAGTTGGAAGAATTGGATGTTTGATGATTATTCTGTGTTTTGGTGTTTGGATTTGGCGTTGCGTGTGTAGGGACAAATTTGTAATAGGTATTGAGTCTTGCTGGTATGATTGGATGGGATTCCTGGGGGCTTAGGTGAGTTCCAGATTTGTCACGAGTCATTTTGGGGTGTTGGAGAACAACTACTTCTACTGGTGTTGGTGTTCTTCGCAAACACGGAAGGCAACACGAACGAGAACAAGGATTTTGGAGGGGAAGCTTTTGCTATTTGCGAACACGAAGGAGGCCTCACAAACACAATGAATGACCTGGTCCTTCTTTGCGAACACAATGGGGGCTTTACGAATGCGAATAAGGGAAGTGAGGGATGGAAAGATTTGGCCTTCGCGAATACGTCAAGTGGTCCGCACGAAGAAGGGCCCTGGTAGAAGCTTAAATCAGTGAGCTTGGACTTGGCTAATTTTATTTTCATTTCTCTCATGCCAAAGGCGATTTGGGCGATTTTGAAGAGTCATTTTCATCATCTAACATAAGGTAAGTGATTCCAACTTGTTGTGAGCTAAATACATGGAATTTAACATAGAATTGGTAGAAATTATTGAATATTTTGGGAGATTTGGTTGGACACCTATAATTTGGTAAAAAGAGAAGTTGACCACGAAATTGGACATGGATTAGAGAACAAATTATATATTTGAGTTCATGGTGCTATGGGTAATATTTATTTTCAAGAATTTTCAAATTTCAGGCATGCGGGCCCGGATTTGACTTTTGTTGACTTTTCGTGCAAGGTTGGAAATTATTTTTTTATATATAAATTATGGGTTATTTTGACTGGTTTGCACATTCTTTGGCTACTTTCAGGTTATTCGGCATTGGCTTGAGGTGTTAGAGAGGTGTTGGAGCTCGTTATTGGATTTCAGTGCGAGGTAAGTCTCTTGCCTAATTTTATAAGCGGGAACTTATCCCTGTAGGTGTTCTATATGGTTTTGCTATGTGTTATGCTCAGCTACATATGTACGAGGTGACGAGCATACGTGTATATGCTAGATTTTGACACGTCCGAGTATAGTTAGGCTTATACCATACTTTAGTTGTACTACTTGAGTTAATCTTGCCTTCTTAAATGCTTTAATTCATGATTTAGCTTGAGACTAGACTTGCGTAGATTACCAAGCTTTTCTATTTTGAAGACTTGATGTGATACTTGAGTAGCCGTGGAATTTTACTTTATCTTATGAATTTATTTTCGTGCTATATGTATTTGTTCGGAAGTTATAATACTCTTGTGGGGTGGGGTTGTTCACCTCAACAATACTCTTATGAAAATACCTCAGTGACATTCTTATGGGATCGGGCCGATCGCCTCAATAGTACTTTTTTAATAACGTTTTAGTGATATTCTTATGGGATCAGGCCGTTCGCCTCGATTATGTAGAATATTTTTCTATAGAGTCAGTGCACACATGAGTATCTTGACTCGGATTTGGCATTTTGTACCTGATATTGATCACATAAACTCTTCAAGATAGAAACATGTACTTGACAATTTCACATTTGGTTCTTTTATTGAAAAGCATGTTGTACCTACTTATCTGCTTTGTTGCTACTTATAATGCCTCATACTTGTCTAATTTCTCATGTATACTTGATTATTTGACCACTAGTAAGTGTTGATGTTGCCCCCTCACCACTACTTCTTCGAGGTTAGACTAGATACTTGCTGGATACGTGTTGATTTATGTGCTCATACTACACTTCTGCACAAATTGTGCAGGTACTGAGATAGGTCATACTGGTGGTCATAC
Organism: Nicotiana tomentosiformis; assembly: GCF_000390325.3. Classification (NCBI taxonomy): domain Eukaryota; kingdom Viridiplantae; phylum Streptophyta; class Magnoliopsida; order Solanales; family Solanaceae; genus Nicotiana; species Nicotiana tomentosiformis. The sequence goes on from NC_090818.1 coordinate 78,772,749, forward strand.
AGGTGCAGATGCGCAACTGTTGAGGAGACTTTAGAATGAGCTGCTTTCTATGCTATGATTTGCGGCACACAAATTTCCCTTCCTATTTATTTACTGTATTCTGTCTATACTATATTCTAGATAGTTGTTGTAATGGTATTGTCTATTCTAGTAGATGCTCATGTACTTGTAACACAAGGTTTTGGGGATTGTAGACTGTTCGTTCGTGATTATATCATTGTTGTGACATTCAGCCTTATATTTGATCATGTTTCAAAAATTGATGATGATGTTAGTATTTTACCATGATTATGGAACAATTTGCACTTATTTATCTCACCAGTTATTTTAAAAAGCATTACGTACTATCCTCCATAGAGTTAAGTTATTTTTGGCTTGCCTGATAGCAGTGTTAGGGTGCCATCACGGCCAATGGTAAGAATTTGGGTCATGACATGTTCCCTTAGCTTCTTCATGGTGCAGAAGAATGCATGTCAAAACAAGTGACCCACTTTAAATTGTCTGGAGCGCACTTTCTTGTTCTATGTGTTGGTTATTCTTTGTTGATATAACTGTCCTTGACAAGCTGCAATCAATCATTTTTCATCAATTAATGTTAATTGTTCCAATCGGTTTTTGACCTACTTATCATCCTCAATCTCTGCTTTGACAATGATTCGAAGAGAGAGAATTTCAACTTCTATTGGTATTACAACCTCAATTCCATAAAGCAGTAAGGGGTTTCTCCAACCAAAGTGTGCTCAGTTGTGTAGTATCCCAAGAGTGCAAAGGAAAATTTTCATGCCATTGCATGGAACCCTAGACCATTATCTTAAGAAACATTTTGATGTTCTTATTTGCAGCTTCAAGAGCGCCACTATCTTTGGGCCGATAAGGGGTAAAATTGTGATGCATAATTTTGAATTGATCACTTACCTCCCTCATCAGATAACTACTCAAATTGGTAGAATGTCTGTAATGATAGTTTTTTTGGATACCAAAATGACAAATAATGTTGGAGTGCATAAAATCTACTACTGATTTCTTGGTGACTGCCTTGAAAGTGACTACTTCTACCCATTTTGTGAAGTAGTCAATGGTGACTAAGATGCATCTATGACCATTTGTGGCTTTTGGTTGAATTGGCCCAATGATATCTATGCCACAAGCGAAAAAAGTCCAAGGAGCAGACATAGGATGCAACTCAGAAGGAGGAGGACTAATCAGATCACTATGAATTTGGCATTGGTGACACTTGCGGACAAAACTGAAATAATCCTGCTCCATGGTCAACCAGTAATACCCAGCTCAGAGTATTTTCTTTGTAAGGATATACCCTTTCATATGCGGTCCACATACTTCAGAGTGTATTTCATTCATGATCTTTTTGGCTTCATTTTCATCCACACATCTCAACAAATTCGAATTTGGAGTTATTTTGTATAAGATCTCCCTCTTAGGAAGAAATCATTTGAAAGTCGCCTCATAGTTCTCCTCCGTTTTCCTGTTTAGGATATTCCTTTATTCTCAAGATCTGCTTGATGTCATGACACCATGGTTTACTACCATACTCAACCTCAAATGTGTTGCAATAACTATGTTTATCCTGGACTTGGATTTCCAATGAGTCAATATTAGTGTAACCTAGGTACGGGATCTTGAAGCTAATGTAGCTAATGTATCCGTTAATTCATTGTGAAACCTGGAAATGTACCTGAACTCAAAGGAATTGAACCTTTTTCCAAGGTTTTCCACATGTTGTTTGTAAGGAATGGGCTTGATGTCTCGAGTTTTCCATTTGCGTAGGGCCTGCCAAATAAGCAGGTCGGGATCCCCATAATTAACAACTCTTGTACATCCATAACAATTGCCATGTTCATGCCCATAATGCAAGCTTCATATTCTTCGGTCTTGTTGTTATAGAAAAACTGAATATGTGCTATGAACGGGTAATGTTTCCCTATAGGTTAAATGAGGATTGTCATAATTCCTACACCTTTTGCATTAACAGCCCCATCAAAGTACAGTTTACAAGCATTACTATTTCTTGGAACCATTTCTTTAATTAGATTGACTTCTTTGTCTGGGAAGTAAGTGTTTAATGGTTGATATTTATCATCGACCAGGTTTTTCGCCAAATGATCCTTCATTGCAGTACAGGTGACATAAACGATGTTGAACTAAGTGAGCAAGATTTTTCACTTTGCCAGCCTGCCAGTCGGCATGGTCTTCTGAATGAAGTATTCAAGGGATCCATTTTTGAAATGAGGTAAGTAATATAAGCCAAGAGCTAGTGCCTCAGTTTCTAAGCGACCCAAGTCAGGGTGCAACACTTCCTTTCCAACAAGGTGTACTTAGCCTCATAACTAGTGAACTTCTAAGTCACTTGGGAGAGAGAGAACCTATTTATTTCTACAGCATTTCGTAGAGGTTTTTCATAGAAAGAATGAACGAGGGCTTCCCCAATGTAGCCAACATAAGATCCCTATCATGAATTCAAGTTGAAAATACTAGATTAATATGATATAACACCTAGAAATTACAAATTTCCTAGGTTTCATAATAAATTGAGAGAGTTCTTCAAGACCCAACACCTAGGATTTTTCAGAACAACGTTCGAGGTAATATTTGAACTTTTTTTCTCTCTAATATTAAAGTTAGAAACCTTATAGTGTATAACAATCTTTAGATCATAAGAATAATAAAGTTCATATGTAGAATCAATGTGAAGACATTTATGGCTAGGAAATACCTAAATTCAGGGAAAATCGGTTGAGATTGTATTTGTGTTAGCAGTGTTAACCATTTATTGTAGACTTTTGAGAAGATTGAACACATAGATTTGTTGAGAGGGGATTATTGACACTTGCTTCAGGTGAGTTGAGATTTCTTCCCTAAGTCAAGGGCTAGATTAGAATGCACATAGTATATTGCTCATTTGCTTTTGCCTTAATTTCTAGTATGAACTCTCTCTCTCTCTCTCTCTCCATGTGTATATATATATATATATATATATATATATATATATATATATATATAAACATACACACACACACGTGAAAACCTCTATAACATAAAGAGATTATATAGTACGATCATTGTAATTATTTGCTTATGTACAATTGTTTGCTTTATGTGAAGTTACTTATGTTACTCAGGCGTTCAATTCAGCTTTATAGCAGAAAATGATTAGTTTCTATGATATGTTGCGATTTTTTGTTTATGTGAAATTACTTGTACTATTCAGACTTTCAATTCAAACTTAGAATAATGTGATCACTTTCAGAAAGAGAGAAGTAACCAACCTCCCCGAAATAAGTGTCATGGTGGCCAGGGTTAGCTACCCCATGCTTCCAAGTGCTAGCATGCTCAGATAGGTTGATCTTAATTGAGCTACTCGATGGCCTCATATATGGATTGAGTCTGGAAAGCATAATTAGAGGCCCTACCAATGCGCTCAGAACGCTTGAGCTTGATTGAGCTACTTTATGGCCACATATACGGATTGAGCTTGAATGAGTATAATCAAAGGCCTCACAGCAGCTTTAGCAATCCCATGTGCGTATTCTCGATGCTCATGTACATAGGGCCACTATGTGCCAAGTTTCTACAAAAGTTATTTGTTAAAATGTGACTCAGCTTTCCGTTATATTTCAGCTATCAGATACATATTCAATTTTCAGTTTAAGCTTTCAGTTGTTAGTTTTAAACGTAGTTTTTAAAATCAGTTTCAGTTTGCAGATTTCCTATTATTTATTACATGAATTGCCTACCCTACTTAATGCATTTTATTATTTAAATACCCTAAGTCTTGTTTTCTGCTTAGGGGGTTGTCAACAAGACTTTATAGGTGTCCTTTTGGAGGTACTTAGCTCATTTGGATCTTCCACGTCGCGTGAAAGCAATGAGTTCATAGGTGACGAAGCACGCGGCTAGAGACAAATTTAATAGACTTGTGATGTGTCGTTTATTTTTTTTAGTGGTGTCAATATTTTTTTCAAACCATTAGATATTATTAGACATTTATATTATTTGAGAGCAATGCCTTGAAGACTTATATACTCAGAATCTTCAGTAAGAGGCTCATGACTTGCTATATCGAGTTTAGATCTTTAAATTTCTATTCATCAGATGTTATTAAATTTTTTTGAACTTATATTATCTAACATTATTAGACTTTAATATTATCAGCTTTCTTAGTAAAACCTTTTACCTAGTAATAATAGGGTTCGCTCCCAACTTAGGTAAGTCGAGTATCATCACATCCCACTCCAGTTTCGAGGCGTGACAAGTTGGTATTAGAGCAACCAGGTTTAGAGGTCCTATGGAGTCATGAGCCGAATTTTGTAGAGTCATACGTAAGGGTGTATAGTGGACACATCTAATACTTGGTAGGTTATAAGACATATAAGGAAATTACCCTTCTTTGTTTCTTGCATCGTGTATTAGAGCTAACATTTCAAGGTTTTGACAATCGCTTATCTTTTATTTCAGACACGATAATAAGAAAAATATCGAATTCATTCTCTGCTACTAAGGACGCTGGTATACTAGCGGCTAATCAACTAGCGTGCCCCTAGTGGTGCCAACAGTACCACTGGCCCCAACAATGCTAGATGTATTTAGAGGAAAGGGCAGAGGTAGAGGTAAAAGTCATAGGTAGAACACCAAAGGTAGGGATAATCAAGGCCGAGGTAGGTCCGCAGGGCGAGCACATGCTCCAGTTGAACAAGTTGTTGAGGAGCAAGTAAAGGTTCTACCTCTACCTGGCACAAATAGATCAAATTAGCTCCAACAGCTAGTTGCCGATTTGGTAGGATTCTTGAGTTCTTAGGGTCACTAGCCCCTTCAGCTAGTGTCTGGGCGCCACCTGCCCATGTGTCAGTTCAAGATCAGGATGGTTCGGATTCAGAAGCAGTGAAAGAGTTTCAGGCTCCCGCGGCTTATGTGGCACAACCAATTGCTCCAACTAATTTTATCAGGTGCCCTGCAGCAATAGTTAAACCACGGTACTTCACTAAGCTTCACCCTTCTACCTTCACAAGCATGGACCCAAAAGCAGAGCCAATGCAATTTTTAGAGAAATATATATTTTCCTTAGGTTGTCTGGGTACTCAGGCTATTGATTTGATTTGGTATCAGTCGACTCAAGCTGCAAGAATTTAGTGGAGAGCTTACACGAAGAGCAGAGGTCTATGTCATGACCCAAATCCTACCGTAGGGGTCGTGATGTCACCTAGTCTCTAAAAGTAGATAAGCCGATCACTTACAACAATTAAATCAATAAAAACATAATATAATAAAGAAGGGTTTAACATAAATGTTGAAATATTGGTAATATAAGCCAAGATGTGATAATAAAAACATATCCCAGAACTAGATAGTATAGAATTAGGATCTCTAACGGAATACATAAGAATATCTCAAAATACAATATCGTTCTGATAATAAAATGGCTATGTCAATATAAGAACAAGGCTTCACAGGACTTCGACGGTCAATTCAACTACCTCGAATCCTCACGGTCAATGAAGCTCTCACTATCTAGATCTGCTACCTCTGATACCTGAATCTGCACAAAAATATACATAAGTATAGTATGAGTACACCACGGTCGGTACCCAGTAAGTAGAAGGACTAACCTCGATGGAGTAGTGACGAGATTCAAGTCATGTGATACTTACTAGTCAAAATAACATGTGCAATAAATCAAGATTGACAGTAAAAGTATAGTAGAAAACAATAAAAATAATCTCATCATAATAAGTGATAACAATTCACGCAAGTAAAGACTCAGTCTCCACAACAAATCATCACAAAGAAGCACACACAAATAGCACCTCGTGCCCTGACAAAATCACAATAGCCACCCATATCGCTCCGCCCTGACAATATCACAATATCCACCTGTATCGCTCCGCCCTGACAATATCACAATAGCCACAAGTATCGCTCTGCCTGCTTGACAATATTACAATAGCCACACGTATCCCTCCTCCTGACCACAACAGTGAAATGCCACCCTTATACTCCGCACAACAACAATCAACACACACAATATGTCCACGTGTGCCACAATATCACTAAACAATATAACACCAAATTTTCATCAAGAAATAAGCTCACAAGTTATCAATAAAGTGCACAAGGACATGACAATAACATAAAAGTGCGGAGGGGTGTTCAATAAATAAAGCATGACTGTGGCTATGTCAAATATAGCGATCATGATCATGAAATCATAAAGTAGTTTAAGCATGTATCATATAAGTTACATTAGCAAATTAAGGCATATTAATAGTCTACGGTCCAATTCGAACCCTCCTCTCGGAACCTAACAAAAGTCACAAATTCTAAGCACCTATTCGAATACGAGTCCAACTATATAAGTTTTATCCCAATCCGACTCTAAGTCAGGGTTCAAATCTCCATTTTACATTTTAGAAATGTTTTGCTAAAATCCCAAATTTCTTCACTTAGATTCATCATTCAAATGCTAAAATAAAGGATGGAATCATGAATAATAACCAAATCCAAGTCAAAATACTTACCCCAATCCAAATCGTGAAAATCCCCTCCAAAATTGCCCAAAGTCGATCTCCCATTCTCAAAACGTGATAAAATAACTCAAACCCTCGAAATAGAGTACTTAATGAATTTGCTCAGTTATACACTTCACGATCGCAGGACCTACTTCGCGATCGTGAAGTCCAAGCTATAGCCCAGCTGCTGCCCCTTCTACGCGAATGTGAGGACTAGTCGCGAACGCGATGCCTACCACTTTTGAGCCTACGCGAACGTGGTCCCTCACACAAACATCAAAGGCTAAAATCCTAACGAACCCATCCGGCCTTCCCTTCTACGCGAACGCGATGTCCAGGTCGCAAACGTGAAGGACACCGCCCCCATGCTCCATGAACGCGACACACCCACCGCAAACGCGAAAAGAAAACATCACCTGCCACCAAAACACTCTCCGCGATCGCGATAGCCCTACTGCGATCGTGATGAACACTAAAAGACAACTTATCCAAAACAAGGAGAAATGGTCCGAAACCCACCCAAAATACACCCGCGGCCCCCAGGACCCCATCCAATCACACGAACCAATCTAAAAAAAAAACACGGATCTACTCTAGGCCTCAAATTACATAAAATAATATCAAAATCACGAATCGTACATCAATTCAAGCTTACTGAACTATTTAAAATTTTGAACTTCCAAACTTACGCCTAACATGCCTAAACAACTCGAAATGAACTCAAATTTTACACACAAGTCATAAATCATCGTACGAACCTATTTTAAGGCTCGCAATCCAAAAAAAGGACATCGATAACCACAAAGTCAACAATGGGTTTAACCTATGAACTTTTAAACTTACAAACTTCCAACTTCTGCCAATTAGAGCCAAATAAATCTAGGAACCTCCAAATCCAAAACCAGACATATGCCTAAGTCCAAAAGTACCATCCATACCTAACAGAACTATTAAAAGTCTTATCCGGGGTCAAATACACAAAAGTCAAACTTGGTCAACACTCCAAACTAGGAACTAAGTGTTCCGATTCAATCCAAAACTTCTCTGAAACCAAACCAACCATCCACACAAGTCACAAAACAACAAAGAAGCATACAGGAAGCGTCAAATAGGGGAACAAGGATCAAATACACAATATGATAGGTCGGATCATTATATTCTCCCCCTCTTAAACAAACGTTCATCCTCAAATGAGTATAGAGACATACTTAAAGTGCCAAAAAGATGAGAATATCGGCTCCGCATATCATGATCGGTCTCCCAAGTCGCCTCCTCAGACGATTGATCTCTCCACTAGGCCTTCACCGATGCAATGTTCTTCAACCTCAGCTTTCAAACCTGCCTATCCACAATGGCCACCGGCTCCTAATCATAAGTCAAATCCTTGTCCAGCTGCACCGAGCTGAAGTCTAACACATGTGACAGACCCCCATAATACTTCCGGAGCATGAACACATGGAACATCGTAGGCCACCTTACCAACTCTCTCTAGAACCTCAAAAGGGCTAATATACCGATGGCTCAACTTGTCTTCTTCCCGAACCTCATCACACCCTTCATGGGCAAAAGTCTGAGTAGAAACCTCGTACACACCATGAATGACACATCACGAGCCTTCCTATCAGCATAACTCTTTTTCCTAGACTGCACTGTACGAACCTGCTCCTAATCAAATTTTACCTTTTCCAAAGCATCACAACCAAATCAGTGCCCAATAATATAGTCTCCCTAGGCTCAAACCAACCAACTAGAGAACGACATTGCCTTCTATATAAGGCCTCAAACAGAGCCATCTGGATGCTCGAATGGTAATTTTTGTTGTAGGCAAACTTTGCTAATGGTGAAAAGTGATCCCACTGACCCCGAAATCAATGACACATGCTTGTAACATGTCCTCCAAGATCTGAATAGTATGCTCGGACTACCCGTCCATCTAGGGATGAAATTCCATACTCAGATCGACTTGTGTGCCCAACTCACGATGCATGGCTCTCCAAAAATGCAATGTAAATTGAGTGCCTCAATTTGAGATAATAGACACCGGCAACTATGCAGCCAAACAACCTCTCCAGGATAAATTCTAGCCAGCTGCTCTGAAGTGTAGGTAGTCATGGTTGGAATAAAGCATGAAGACTTGGTTAGTCTCTCCACAATGACGCACACATCATCAAATGTCCTCAAGATCTATGGCAGCCCAACCACAAAATCCATAGTGATACGCTCCCCCTTCCATTTCGGAATATCTATCCTCTGAATCAAACCACCTAGTCTATGATGTTTGTACTTAACCTGCTGACAATTCAAACTCTGTGCCACATACTCAACAATATCTTTCTTCATCCTTCTCTACCAGTAGTGCTACTTCAAATCATGGTACATCTTTGTGCATCCCGGATGAATAGAATACCGCAAACTATGGGCCTCCTCAAGAATCGTCTCCTGCAACCCATCCACATAGGCACACAAATCCGGCCCTGAAGCCTCAATACCCCATCATCACAATAGTCACCAACTTGGCATCATTGTGTTGCACCATGTTCTTAAGGACAAGCAAGTGGGGATCATCATACTGACGCACCTTGATGCACTCAAACAAGGACAATTGTGATACAACACAAGCAAGAACCCTACTAGGATCCAAAATATCCAACCTTACGAACCTGTTAGCTAAAGCCTGAACATCCAAAGCTAACGGTTTCTCCCCAGCTGGAATAAAAGAAAAACTCCCCATACTCTCTGCCTTCCTACTCAAAGCGTCGACCACCACATTGACTTTCCCGAGATGATAAAGAATGGTGATATCATAGTCCTTTGGTAGCTCTAACGACCTCTATTGTCTCAAGTTCAAGTCCTTTTTGCTTGAACAGGTGCTGGAAACTCTGGTGATTCGTAAACGCCTCGTATGACACGCAATAAAGATAATGCCTCCAAATCTTGAGCCCGTGTACAATGGTTGCTAACTCCAAATCATACACTGGTAGTTCTTCTCATGGAGCTTCAACTGACGTGAAACATAAGCAAACACCCTACCATCCTGTATCAATATGCTGAAGGCAAAACTAGAACTGGAGCTGTAATCAAGCCAGTCTTGAGCTTCTAAAATCTCTCCTTACACTCGTTAGACCACCTGAATAGGGCACCCTTCTGAGTCAACATGGTCAGTCGAGCTGCAATAAATGAGAAACCCTCTACAAAGCGGCGATAATACCCAACCAACCCAAGGAAACTCCGGATCTCAATAGCAGTGGAAGGTCTGAGCCTACTCTAAACCGCACAATCTTCTTCGGATCCACCTTAATCCCTTACTGCACACCACGTGACCCAAGAATTCCACTGAGTCTAACCAAAACTCGCACTTGGGAGAATTTAACATATAGCTTCTTCTCCCTTAAAGTCTGGAGAATGATCCTCAACTGCTGCTCATGCTCCTCTTGGTTATGAGAGTACACCAATATATCATCAATGAACACAATAACAAAGGCATCCCAATAATGTTGAAACACGTTGTTCATCAAGTGCATGAAAGCTGCTGGGGCATTGGTCAGCCCAAAAGACATCACTAAGAACTCATAATGCCTGTAACGGGTCTTGAAAGCCGTCTTAGGAATATCTAAAGCCATGATCTTTAACTGATGGTACCCCGATCTCAAGTCAATCTTCAAGAATACCCTAGCACCCTGAAGCTGATCAAATAAATCATCAATACGCGATAGTGGATACTTGTTCTTAATAGAAACCTTGTTAAACTACTTGTAGTCAATGCACATCCTCATAGAACCATCTTTCTTCTTCACAAATAGTATCGGTTCACCCCAAGGTGACACACTAGGCCTGATGAAACCCTTATCAAGCAATTTTGTAACTGTTCCTTCAATTCCTTGAACTCAATTGGGGTCATGTGGTATGGTGGAATAGGCTGAGTGCCCAGCACCAAGTCAATACCAAAATCAATATCCTTATCAGGTGGCATTCCCGGTGGGTCTACTGAAAACATATTTGGAAACTCCCTCACTACTGGAACTAACTCAACAGTAGGAGTATCAGAACTAACATCCCTCACAAAGGGAAAGTACGCCAAACACCCCTTCTCAACCATCCGCTGAGCATTCAGAAAAGACATCACTCTACTAGGGACATGACCCAGGGAACCTCTCAACTCCAACATCAGTAACCCCGACATACCCAACATCACAGTCTTAGTGTGAAAATCAAGAATAGCATGATACAGAGATAGCCAATCCATACCCAAAATCACATCAAAATCCACCATATTAAGTTACAGAAGGTCAACCCTAGTCTTATAGCCTATAATAGTGACCAAACAAGAGCGATAGACACGGTCCACCATAATAGAATCGCCAACAGGTGTGGAAACATAAACAGAAGTATCTAGAGAATCACAAGACATATCCAAATATGAAGCAAAATAGGAGGACATATACGAATAAGTATAACTCAGATCAAATAAAACTGATGCATCTCTATGACAGATCAGAATAATACATGTAATAACAGCATCTGATGCAACGACCTCAGTCCTACCAGGGAAAGCATAACAACGGGCCTGGACTCCCCTTCTAGGACGTCCTCTACCCGCATGTCCTCCACCCCTAGCTGGTTGTACATGGGAGTAGCAATTGGATCGGAAACCATAGCCTGAGTACCCTGTTGAAGTCCACCCCTGGAAAGTTTGGGAGAATCTCTTATAATATGCCTAGTATCACCACACTCAAAACAACCCCTTTGTGGGCGTGGTTACTGGTATTTAGTCCGCGCTAGATGATAGGAATAATCGTTGTAGGAACCTTGTGCAGAAGGTGCACGGAAAGATGGTTGTTAAATTTGAGTATCCTGGGTTCCTGGCTAAAACTGAGTTGAGCTAAAACTTGATCTTCTACCATTCCATATTTATACTAGCTAAAAAGTATCATACTTTAGTCATTTCATGTTACTACTAAAAAGTATATATATATATATATATATATATATATATATATATATATATATATATATAAGATGTATATATAGTATAGTATATATATAAGCTATATTCGATAAGCTATATATACATCTTATATACTATATATAAGATATATATATAGTATAGTATAGTATATATACTAAATGAGATGTATATATATTATAGTATAGTATATATACTAAATGTATAATATATAAGCTATATATATATATATATATATATATATATATATATACACTATACTATAATGTACATATAATATAGTATATATATATATATACTAAGTGTGTGTGTGTGTGTGTGTGTGTATATATATATAGGTTATATTCTATATAAGATGTATATATAGTATAGTATAGTGTATATATATATATATATACATAAGTTATATTCGATATTAAATATTGAATATTAAAATTTAGGATGTTAAATAAAATTTAGGTCACAATTCTATAGTAAAATTTACAAAGCATTGCTTTAGATATTTTTTTTTAACATCCTTTTGTCTCTAATATCTATTTAATTTTTTTTTTTAAAAATCTGTTGGGCCCACTTAGCCAATTTAGCCCGTGGGCCGGGACCAAACGGTCCCGGGTCGGTCCCTACAAAAACACCGTTTAGCCCGGGACCATTTGGCCCGTTTAATTTGGGACTGGGACCGTTTGGACCGGCCCACTTGGCCCGTTTAGGCCCGGGACCGGCCCACTTGCCACCCTTAATCTGCACAATTAAGTACAGAGAATATTATGAGTACAATCAACCCCATGTACTTTGTAAGTATCATGACTAAATGTACTAGTATGTAAAGCTAAATATCCTCTTTCAAAATAGAATGCCAATATACGAAAGGAAAAACCATAGAAACAGCAAGTAAAAATTAATGATATCCAAATACCAAGTTAAAACATAACAATTTTGAAAATACGAAAAATATTATATATTTTTGGTTGGGAGATCATTAACACCGATATACCACTGTGTTTTTAGCACGAAGTTCGATCACACCCGATCGGCTAGGCCATCTCCCACGAACAATGTGGCTTGACATGTGATGCGAAAAAAAAGGTGTTGCCAAGAGTAGCACCACCATGTGCGCAACATGGCGTCCGATCTCCACCCGATCGGCTAGGCCGCCTTCCCACATATGCCGTGTGGGTTGACTTTCCAATTCACAGCTAATATCAACCTCATCCCAATTAAAGGGAATAACTACAATCACATCAATATTTCAATCTCATCCCAAATAAGAGGAATAATCACAATCTACCCCTACACCGGCACGTGTAGTTTTGGGTGTGGGCCTTGTGACCCGCCCTTCCTTGGTTTGCTAATGATACTCCCAAAAACCTTTTTGTTTTTGCACACAAGGAACACAAAGTACAAATATATTTTATATTCACTTCTTAACCTTTCACACTATATATAGCTTCGTTAGTACTTTCAACCATTCACAACATCATTATTTCCTTGGCTCTCTTGGCTATACTTATGATTCTTCATTCATGGCATGTTGACCATATTTCATATTCCACATTTTCATTTCTTTACTTTCATGGATCATCATCATAAATATCAACAAATAAAATATTCCGGAATTCACAACTTTAGGTTTATTAGCAATGAAGACTTTAAACACAATGGATTTCTTTTCAAGAAATGGAGTAAAATGATCGGCAATCGAAGCACAAGTTAAAATCATAAACGTGTAACACATTATTTGTTCTTGAAATACTTTTTTTCAAAAAGGGCAATACACAATTTCAACTCATGAAGACAATAAGAGCTCAAAACACATTGGAAATACTTACAAAGCATAGCATTAGTTAGTTAAAACAATCACATTTGGGCATGACTAGGGTACATAAGCTTTTAGGCAAATTTATTTTCGAAGTCAGTTTGGAACAGTTGAATCAAGGCTTATTTCATAACCTTTCTCCCATCATTTCATTTTCTTGGCATAATTGGCCACAAGTATAACTTTCATTATTGGCATGGTGGCCATGGTTTACATTTCCAACCCACTTCTTTCACTTTCAAGCATCTTTATAGATTACGAACAACAAGGCATTTCAAATCAAGACCTCAGGTACACATTTAAGCAATTGGAGTTTTCGACACATGGAGTATTCTTTCCAAGTTAAGCATAATGGACTTTCATTTGAAACATGACTCAAAGCCATAACATTTAATACACATATCATTCTTGAACACATTCCCGAAAGATAACATAATGTGATAGGAACATTCGGAATACATTTTGAATACATAATTCTCGACACTTTGCTTACTCGGGACAATCAAATTTATTGGGAACAACTCGGAACATGGGAATAAGGAACTTGAGCCAGCCATACTTGAAACTTACGGGAATATCATGGAATTCAATTCTAAGAGAGTAGTTTAGCCAACATACATTGTTTGAGCTTTCCTTAATTTACCATAACGTCCCAACACTTCTAGCAATAACAATCTATAGGAAGATAGCGAAAATTGGATAATAATTAGAAGGATTCTCATGGTGTAACTCTCTTAGGAAATTTGTCAAACACCTAGTATGCAAAATAGACTATAAAGCTCTACAATGGTAATTCCTTCCTCCCCCAACCAATTTCAACAAGAACTACCCAAAATGGTTCATTAACCCCACATACTACAACCTATTGTCACATGCATGGCCTATTTCCATCCCCACAATACACTAGAACTCATAACCTCTTGTATGAAAGCTTACGAGTAGGACTTACCCGGATAGATGATAATCTAATGATTGACTTCCTTGATTCTTGAAGGTTGGTGCAAGATTGGATAATTAGAATGCTAAGTATCCTCCTTCCCTCTCTAAAATGCTCTTGCCTCTCTCTAAAATAATCAGACAATCGTTCCAAAATAAGCCCCAAATGCTATTTATTAAAATGGGGTCGGGTTATAAAATAGAAAAAATGGACCCTCCGAACTCAGGTCTGCGGTCGCAGAATATACTGCATAACAGATATGCGGTCCGCAAAATGGGCTGCAAAAATGATGCCACGAACTGAGCTGGTCTGGACCGGTCTGCGATAAGTCTGCGGTCTGCAGACCACTTATGCGGCCGCAGAATGGACCGCAGAATGACCCAACAAAAATTCTACACGCCTAATCTGCGCCAGAAAATACGGACCGAGAAATGGATATACGATCGCAGAATGGACCGCAAAACGACCTTCAAAATTCAACAAACTCTCTGCTCAACTCCGCGATGATTATGCGGATAGCAAAACGGTTTGGCAGAGGCGAAACAGATCTTAGAATTGCCTTCTTCTGCCAAAAATTTCCATCCACTCCTCAGTGCATTCGTTAACCCAAAAAGTCACCGCGAAGAATTTCTACAGTCCTCAAACACATAGGCCTACCTCGGCACCACGAAACCTTAAATTCCTTGGCAAAATTTTACGGGGCCTTACAATAATTATATGTACGTCATCAAGGAGAAACATGAGAGGACGACCTTAGGGGGATGGATCCTTATCCAAACATTGCAAGGAAATATCCGTGCCATAATCAAACATCCGAACGGACAATGTACGTGCCATAGTCAACTCAACCACGTCTTGTCGAACCAGTCCATTACACAAAAAACATATACAAGAATACATGTACACAGTCAATGGAGATCAGATCATATACTTTTGGACTGATAAAATAGAATGATAACGTGTCGGCATGTGCAATGTGTACAAATATAGCTCAAATTAGGCGGTTCACCTCACAACTTTGAGTATCATGTTTAAATAGGGAAAACCAATCATACACCTAGTTTCTAGCATTATTCACAAATTTACGTAATTATAGTCACATAAAGCATGATAACAAGGATCACACTATCCAAACAAGGCATAACATAGCCCAAGAACTACTCCGAACATGGATAAACCACGGTGCACGCACATGAGCTCAACTCGTCGCATGTACGCCACCTTTAGCACGTAGCCAACATCTATAACTCAAGCAACTAGTGCCTCAATCAAATTTAGGCAAGATGCATACCTCAAACGTGCCAATTCAATACCCCAAAAATGCTTTCCCACGCGAATCGACCTCTAAACGACTCGAATCTAGTAAAAACAACTGAATAATATCAAATAAAGCCATAGGAAATAAATCGAATAATAAAGCTTCGATCTTTATACAAATACACAAACTCAACCAAAAAGTCAAACCGAGCTCGCATCCCGAAACCCGACCAAACTCACAAATCCTTCTACCCATTCCAATACGAGTCCAAATATACAAGTTTCATAAAATTTGACTTCAAATCAGCTCCTAAATCTTCAATTTTCACTCTCCAAAATCATTACCAAAACCCCCAAATTTCTCTTTCAAATCACATAATCTATGTGTACTAATCCATGGGGAAATAACATATAACCTCAAAATCAAGTAGAAATCACTTCCCCTCTTGCCTTGTGTGAAAGTCCTCATTAAAATTTGCACCTCTTCAAGTCTAGGAGTCAAAATATAAAATAGTGGGTATAAATCCAGAAATTATAACACTTATAATTCTGCTCAGTGATACACGTCGTGTTCGCAGACACAGCCTCTACCACTACCTCGTGTTCGTGAAGCAAACAAATCTAACACCTTCAATTAACCCTTTGTGAACGAGGCCTCTAGATCGCATATGTGAACAACTCCATAGCCCTACACAAACGCAAACCCCTTCCTGCGAATGCAAAGGCCAAGTACCTGACCATCCCCAGCCTGCCTCAATTCATCGCAAATGCGATGCCCCAATCACGAACGCACAGGCCAATCTACCTCACCCATGATGAACACGACCCCACTGTCACGAATGCGTAGAAGAAAATATTGCCCAGCTCAAATGCACTCTAAAGAAGGGTCTGACACCAGCAAAAATCTGCAACTTTCAAAATGCTCTGGGTTGTCTGAAACTTACCCGAGCCGCGTTTGCGGACGAGACCTTTGCCACTACCTCGTGTTCGTGAAGCAAATAAATCTAACACCCTCAATTAACCCTTCGCGAACGCGGCCTCTAAATTGCATACGTGAACAACTACACAGCCCTACACGAACGCGAACCCCTTCCTGCGAATGCAAAGGCCAAGTAACTGACCATCCCTAGCCCGCCTTACTTCTTCGCAAACGCGATGCCCCAGTCACGAACGCGCAGGCCAATCTACCTCACCCATGATGAACACGACCCCACTGTCACAAATACGTAGAAAAAAATATTGCCAAGCTCAAATGCACTCCGCGATCGCGAAGAAAAGTCTGACACCAGCAAAAATCTGCAACTTTCAAAATGCTCTGAGTGGTCTGAAACTCACCCGAGCCCCCCGGGACCTCATCCAATCACACCAATAAGTATATAAGCCATATAAAACTCACCCATAAGCTCAAAACATCAAAATAACACCCATAATCAAGAATCGAACACCAAAACATATAATGCATTCCTTCAAGTTCAAGAACTTCAAACATTCACAACCAAGCATCTGATTCAAGCCTAACCAATCCGGAATGAACCCAAACTTTGCAAACAAGTCCCAAATGAATAAATGGATCTATCCCAAGTTCCGTAACAATAATCTGAACCCGATAGCGTCAAAGTCAAATTACGGTCAAACTTATGAACTTTCTAAACCTTCAAATTGCCAACTTTCTACAAATTGAGCCAAATCAACCTAAGAACCTCCAAATCGAATTCCGGACACACACCTAAGCCTAAAATCACCATACAAACCTACTGGAACCATCTAAACATGCATCCGAGGTCATTTACACAAAATAAAACCTTGGTTAACTCTTATAACTTAAGCTTCCAAAATGAGACTAAGGGTCTTAACACACTCCATAACCTTCCCGAAACCAATCCCAACCATCCCTGCAAATCACCAAACATCATATACACATACGGGGATATCAAATAAGAAAATGGGGCTAAAAAACACAAAAAGACCGGCCGGGTCATTACTTCTTCCCCTCTTAAACAAACGTTCATCCTCAAACGAGCTTAGACGCATACCTGAAATGTCAAAAAGGTGAGGATATCTGCTCTGCATATCATGCTTCATCTCCCAAGTTGCCTCCTTGAGCTGTTGACTTACCCACTAGACCTTCGCTGATGCAATATACTTCGACATTAGCTTCCAGACCTGCCTATCCAAAATGGCCAATGGCTCCTCATTATAAGTCAAATCTTTGTCCAACTGCACTGAGCTGAACTCACAAAAGGCTAGGAGGGCAAAGCAAGCCTATAAACCACCTCACCAACTCTCTCCAATACCTCAAATGGACTAGTTAAACTCATGCTCAACTTGCTCTTCTTCCCAAACCTCATCATGCCCTTCATAGGAGAAACTTTGAGTAGAACCTTCTCACACACCATGAATGCCACATCATGAGCCTTTCTATCTGTATAACTCTTCTGCATGGACAGAGTTGTATGAAGTCTCCCCTGAATCAACTTCACCTTATCCAAGACATCACGAACCATGTTTGTGCCCAACATCGTAGCCTCCCTAGGCTCAAACGAACCAGTCGAAGAATGACTTCGCCTCCCGTATAAGGCCTCGAACGTAGCCATCTCGATACTAGACTAGTAGCTATTATTGTATGCAAACTCTGCTAATGGCAGAATCTGATTCCACTAGCTTCCAAAATCTATAACACAACTCTCAACATATCCTCCAAGATCTATATGGTCTGCTCGAATTGCCCATCCACCTGAGGATGAAATGTCGTACTCAACTTAACTTGCGTGCCAAACTCACGCTAAACAGCCCTTCAGAAGCGCAATGTAAACTAAGTGCCATGATCCGAGATAATAGAACATGTACATCATGCAAGCAAACAATCTCCGGATATAAATCTTAGCCAACAACTCCAAAGTGTAGAAAGTTATAACCGGAATGAAATGCGCCAATTTGGGTTGTGGAGTGAAGGAAATCTTGTGGAAGAATCTTGTAATCAAATTTGCGCATCTAGTGTTTGATAAAATGCTCAAATGAGCTGAGACCGTGAATATCTTCCTAATTTGTGTTCAATTTTGTTATGTATCAAAATAGATTGAAGTTGCTAGGATTTTCGGAATATTGTAGTAATTTAAGGAAAGCTCAAAGCGAGGTATGTTGGCTAAAATCTCTCTTAGAATCGAATTTCATAATGTTCCCGTAAGTTTCAAGTATGGTTGGCTCAAGTTCCTAATTCCTATATTCCGGTTTATCCCTTATAAACTTGACTATTCTGAATGAGCCTTATGTCAAAAGATATATGTTCAAAGTATGAGTTGCGTATTAAAATGTTATGGCTTTGAGTCGTGTTTCAAATAAAAGCTAGTATGCCAAATTATGTGAGAAAAACTCGATATGCTTAAGACTCTTAATTGCTCATATGTGTACCTCAGGTCTTGATTGAAAATGTCTTGTTATTGGTAATCTATAAAGATGCTTGAAAATGAAATAAGTGAATTGGGGATATAGAGTGCGGCCAACGTGCCAAGAATGAAAGTTGTACTTGTGGCTAGTGGTGCCAATGAAATTAGATGATGTGAGAGAGGTTAAGAAATAAGCCTTGATTCAACTGTTTTAAAATGACTTCGAAAATAGAATTGCCTAAAAGCTCATGTACTCAAGTCGTGCCCATATATGGCTGTTTTAACTATTGCTATACTTTGTAAGTATTTTCAATGTATTTTGCGTTCTTACATATTCGTGAGTGGAAATTGTGTATTGCCCTTTTTGAGGAAGAGTATTTCAAGAATAAATGGTAGTCCAAATATATAAGCTTCATCTAAATCTGACTCAAAATCGAGGTTCAAATCTCTATTTTTTAGTTTAGAAATGTTTTGCCATAATTCCCAATTTTTCTCTATCTGACTCAAAATCGAGGTTCAAATCTCTATTTTTTAGTTTAGAAATGTTTTGCCATAATTCCCAATTTTTCTCACTTAGATTCACCAATCAAATTCCAAATTCAAGGATGGACTTATGAATAATAATCAAATTTGAGTCAAGAACACTTACCCAATCCAAGTCGGTGAAAAATGCATCAAATATTGCCCCAATCCGAGCTCCCAATCTCAAAGTATGATAAAATAAGCCAAACCTTCGCTCAAGATATATTCTGCCCAGTTATTTCACTTCTTCGATCAAATCTGCCGCTTCTGCGACAAAATCTCGCTTCTGTGAGTTTCACTTAATTTCCAACCTCTCGCACCTGCAGACCATTTTCCGCTTCTGTGATATAGCATTTGCGAGGAAAAAATCCCGCTTCCGCATAACTTTCCCTCAAGGTTTCCTAATTCACTTTTGCGCCAAGGACTCTGTATCTGCGATCTCGTAGATACGCCACAAACCTTCGCATCTACGAACCTCTCTTGCCCCATCAATAACCTCGCTTCTGCAATACATGTCTGCTTCTACGGAATCGCTCTAGCAGACCAAATCTAACAGGTGCGAAATACCATGTCTGATCAGCCAATTAACTCCAAAATGATCCGGAATCCATCTAAAACACACCCGAGACCCTCGGGACACCATCCAAACTTACCAACTAGTCCCAAAACATAACACGGACCTACTCAAGGCCTTGAATCACACAACATAATATCAAAACTATAAATCACACCTCAATTCAAGCCTAATAAACTAATCAAATTTCAAAGTTTTGCCAATTAGAGCCAAATGAACCTAGGAACATTTAAATCCAAATCCGGAGATATGCCTAAGTCCAAAATCACCATACGAACCTACTGAAACCATCAAAATACCGTTCTGGGGTCGTTTACACAAAACCAAACCTCGGTGGACTCTTATAACTTAATCTTCCAACCTTTGAAGTAAGTATTCCATTTCTATTCAAAACCTTCCCGAAACCAAACCAACCATTCCCACAAGTCACATAACAATTAATACACATACGGGGAAAATCAAATGGGGAAACAAGTCTTGAGCAAACAAAACGATCCGTCAGGTCATTACATTCTCCCCCTCTTAAACAAACGTTCATCCTCGATCAGGCTTAGAATCATATATGCGATATAAAAAAGATGAGGGTATCTGCTCCGTATATCATGCTCGGTCTCCCAAGTCTCCTCCTCGATAGGTTGGCCTCTCCACTGAAACTTCACCAATGATATATCCTTCGATCTTAGCTTCCGTACCTGTTTATTCAAAATGGCCACCAGCTCCTCAACATAAGTCAAATCCTTGTGTAGGCGTCACATATATATCAAGATATCTCAACCGCCTAAGTGGCTCCCATAGGGAGCTGCTTGCGCAGTCTCGCAAAAATATGAGTATGTCTCTACTCCGACGTTGTATCGATGAACGGTTTAATGCGTTGGAAATTAGACTTGTAGACCTTCAATTTGATAGGTGGATAACCCCGTAATTCTTATTATATTTGAGAGAAAAGAGTTGCTTTATTTGACCTAAGTTTCAGCATATTTATGAATGTAACTTGTGATGACCTTTGCCAACTTTTGTTCCACAACTCGCTTGACTTCAAAACTCAATATACGACTATCATACGACTATAATAAATCATAGCATAATCTCCTTATCATGTTAAGAACCCTAGTCTCACCCCAAAAGTACATGTTATAACATTCCCTACTTGTCGACTTTCGATGAAGCTTATATTCTTCAATTCGTTTAGCTTCTAAGCCTTTCAACCCTCTTAGTACTTGTTATTCATGATCTTAAATATTTGTAACCTCAAAGGTAACACGATTAACTTACTTTATGTACTTCAAAAGAGGATTTCTGTCATGACCCAAACCGAAGGGCCGCGACAGGCACCAGTGCCTAACTCAATCGAGTACCAAGATAACGTATCCTTCTTATCATACTATCATGGGTAAATGATCCGGAAAGGCCGTCATGAGATAACCAAAATTAAACATATGAGAATACTCGACATAGGACGACCCAACATGGAATACAAACTTATACATGTGACATATGGGCCTATAAGGTTGACATGATTATTTGTACACTCAAAACATAGGTCGACAAGGCCATACAATCATCCATATACATGACATATGTTTACAAGCCTCTAAGAGTACATAAACGTCATAAAGGTTGGGACAGGGCCCCGCTATACCAATATATACATGTCTAAATCATATTGACCAAATAGGTAACCCGGAGTAAGTGGATCCACCAACACCTTCCGCTGAGCTGATAGCCTACTAGGAGGACTGTCAATCTGTCTATCGGGACCTTCGGACATGATACGCAGCGTCTCTAGGAAAAACAAGGACGCAAGTACAAATAAAGTACCGAGTATGTAAGGCATGAAAGCAGTATACAAAAGACATGAAAAAAACATGGAGTAAAGAACTAAACCTGTAAGTCTGAATAGCTTTGTGAATCATGAAAAATTTGTAATATCATGCATATGCATATAAATATCATATCATACATAGGTATATGCGTACATAACATAATCAAGCCTCTGAGGGTATCCCATCATATCATCTCGGCCTCTGTGGGCAAAATCATTAATGTATGCCAGCTGATCAGGTGGTGGTGCGTATATAACGCCATAACCTTTCCCCATACCCCATATATATATATACTATACGTATATATAACGCCATCTGGTCATGGGTATTGTATAAATGAATGTAATGCATAAGAATAAGTCAATAAGATCTCTCGGGATGTCATAAGATCAATATGCCTACGATTAATATCACGAAATAAACTTTATCACTTATGTATTTTATGAGACCCATGAACAAACGATATAATAATAGGACATATGGGGAATCAAGAATATAGGCAACCCTAGTACTTCTAAGAATATAGCCATTTGTGAAAGTTGCATGTTTGCTCATTTCGTTGTATCATATGGATCATGCCAAAAGGAAAGAAGAGATAGCCTTAACATACCTTATCACAGTATGTCCAATGACCACGTTGAACTCATCTCGTCTCACTTTAATGTACAACAACGATAATAATACTATCGTTAAGTGACAAATGATCAACTATCATACAACGAATAACAAACTTATTTTATATTAAAACGGACAGCATCTCCCCTGTTTTTCTTGCTTTCCCCAAGTCCATCAAAACAACAAGAACACATACAACCTTCAACTATGTACCTTCAGAGCCACAACACACCCAACAGCCCAGAAACACCAATCAATCTACACAACAACAAGTGCACAAATGTCAACAATGAAACTACTATTTAACACGACGAGCGACAAGCTTAGATTGGAACCAAACCCCAACTCTTTTTCCCATATCCCCTGTACTTAAAATACCATAAATAGGTCCAGCATATAAACATATATATATTTATATGACATTCCAACCTTATATCCATCATAAAAGTAAGATCAAACAACTCAACAAAATATAACAACAACATGAACAACTTCTACGTATTGTGTGGTTGCTTCTCTC
Source organism: Nicotiana tomentosiformis (assembly GCF_000390325.3). Classification (NCBI taxonomy): domain Eukaryota; kingdom Viridiplantae; phylum Streptophyta; class Magnoliopsida; order Solanales; family Solanaceae; genus Nicotiana; species Nicotiana tomentosiformis. Next base: position 78,795,677 of record NC_090818.1, read on the forward strand.
CTATTTACAACATCATCAACATACTCAACATATTGACCAGAATAACAACAATAAGAACATTGTAAACAATCTAGTCCCCATGATTTCCAGCCATATGAAGTCATATACACAACTCCAAAATAGTCTAATAAGAGACAATAACTTCTTATACAACTTCAAGTTCTATCTTATAATTCTTCATCCAAATAACTTAGACAACACATATATAAGATTAAGTGCAAGAAATAGGGTGTTATACATACCTTAAATAATCAGAACAAACTCGAACCAAAGCTTCCCTTAGCTTACAAGCACCCTTAATGGCATCACAATACCATAGAGACTCTTTTCTTCACTTAGGCTAATTTTTGAGGTTAGGTCTAGGAAAAACCACCTTGGATTCGGCTTGGAACCATGGAGGACTGTTAGAGAGGTGTTGAGAGAGTTTGGGAACTGTCCTTGGTTGAAAATAGCCAAAAATTGAGCCGTCCAAACCCTTTAAAATGTTCAAGGGTCGTCCACCGCCTAAGTGGGTCCCATTGGGAGCTGCTTGCGCGGTCTCACAAAAATGAGAATATCTCTCTACTCCGATATCATATCGACAAACGGTTTAATGAATTAGAAACTATACTCATAGATCTTCAATTTGATAGGTGTATAATCCCATAATTCAAATTAAATTGGGAGAAAAGCTCAACTACATTTGACCTAATTTTCAGCACATTTATGAATGTAACTTGTGATGACCTTTGCCAACTTTTGTTCCACAACTTGCTTGACTTCAAAACATAACACACGACTATAATACAACTAAAATAACTTATAACATAACCTCCTTATCATGTTAAGAACCCTAGTCTCACCCCAAAGTTCATGTTATAACATTCTAAACTTATAGACTTTTGACGAAACGCATTTTCTTCAATTCGTTTAGCCTCTAACCCTCTTGGCACTTGTTATCCATGATCTTTAATATTTGTAACCTCCAAAGTAACATTATTAACATACTTTATGTATTTTCAAAGATGATCTCATTTATGAGATTACATTAATTGTCTTATGACATACTCTTACATACGAAAATATGGGGTGTAACAATTTTATTTTCGAGCTTACATCAATTGACTTACGACGTACTTTGGCGTACGAAAGCATGGGGTGTAACAATTGGTGGTTGTTATTGTAGGCAAATTATGGTAATGACAAAAACTAATCTCACTGGCCTCTATAATCAATGACATAGGCTCTCAACATGTCCTCCTAGATCTAAATGGTACGCTCGGAATGCCCGTCCGTCTAGGGATGAAATTTCGTTCTCACTCAACCTGTGTTGCCAACTAAGTACCTTGATTAGAGATATTAGACACAGGCACACCGTGCATGCGAACAATCTCTCTAACATAAATCTAAGCCAACTGCTCAGAAGTGTAGGAAGTCATGGCTGGAATGAAATGTGCAGACTTTATCAGTTTGTCCACAATGATCCACACAATATCAAATCTCCTCAAGGTCCGTGGCAACCCAACCAAAGAATCCATAGTGACACACTCACACTTTCACTCCGGTATATCTAGCCTCTGAATCAAACCACCCGGTCTTTGATGCTCATACTTAGCCTAAGGCCTATTCTGGTCACAAACCACACATAGCACCCACATACACTCTCGTCACCTCATGTACATGTTGCATTCCACATAAAACAATTAAGCAATTATGGCCAAATCCTAAGACGTATTCCCCACATAAGGTTAGTCATGATACTTACCTCAAATAAGCCAAATCGATACTCCAAAAAGACCTTGCCTCTCGAATCGGCCTCCGAATGGGTCAAATCTAGCCAAAAACAACTCAATAATATAAAACACGGCTATACTAATTTATTCCAATTAATAAAGCTCCAATCTTTATCAAAAATCAAAAAGTCAACCAAAAGGTCAACCCGGACTTGCCTCCCGGAGCCCGACAAAAGTCGCATCTTCCGAACACCCATTCGATTACGGGTCCAACCATACAAGTTTCATCTAAATCCAACTCTGAATCCGGGTTCAAATCCCCATTTTTCATTTTAGAAATGTTTTTCCAAAATCCCTAATTTCTTCACTTAGATTCATTAATCAAATGCTAAAATCAAGGATGGAATCATGCATAATAACTAAATCCGAGTCAAAAACACTTACAATCCAAATCGTAAGAATCGCCTCCAAAATCGTCCAAATCCGAGCTCCCAATCTCAAAATATAATAGAATAACTCAGACCCTCAAAATCGAATATTTAATATATCAGCCCAGTCATACATTTCGCGATTGGGGGACCGACTTCGCGATCGCGGAGGCCAATCTCATGCCCAGTTGCTGCCCCTTCGCGAATGCGAAAACCCTCCCTAAACGTGATGCTTTCCACCTGCTGGGCCTACACGAACGCGATGGACAAACGCATGGCACCATCAAGCCAACCTTCCTCTAAGCGAACGCAACTCCCATGACGTGAACGCAAAGGCCACTGCCCACCACTATCCGCGAATACAACAGCCCCATCGCGAATGCGAAGTGCAAGATCCACCAGTCACCAAAACATACTCCGCAATCGCGATGCTTCATCTCTGATAGCGATGAACACCAGAACACAACAGAAAACCAGCAGTTCCAAAATAAAGGAAACCGGTCTAAAACCACATCGAATCACTGTACATACTCCCCCTATTAAACAAACGTTCGTGCTCGAATGAGTATAGAGACATACCTGAAGTGCCAGGATATCTGCTTCGCATATCATGCTCGATCTCCCAAGTTAGCTTTTCGACCGATTGACCTTTCGACTAGACCTTCACTGATGTAATGTTCTTTGACCTTAGCTTTTGAACCTGCCTGTCCAAACTGGCTATCGGCTCCTCAACATAAGTCAAATCTTTGTCTAACTACATCGAGCTGAAATATAACACATGTGATGGATCCTCATATTTCTTCCGGAGCATAAAATCATGGAACATTGGATGCACTCCCGATAAGATGGGTGACAAGGCAAGTCTATAGGCCACCTCACCAACTCTCTCTAGAACGTCAAAAGGACCAATATACCAAGGGATCAACTTTCCTTTCGTCCCGAACCTCATCACACCCTTCTTGGGCGAAATTATTAGTAGAACCCTCTCACCCACCATGAATGCCACATCACAAGTCTTCCTATCATCATAATTTTTTTGTCTGGACTGCGATGTATGAAGTCGCTCCTGAATCAATTTAACCTTCTCCAATGTATCATGAACCAAGTAAGTTTATAACAACCTAGCCTTCCCAGGCTCAAACCAACCAACCAGAGAACGACATAGCCTCCCATATAAGGCCTCATAAGAAGCCATCTGGATGCTCAACTGATAGCTATTATTGTAGGTGAACTCTGCTAATGGTAGAAATTGATCCCACTGGCCCCCAAAATCAATGACACAGGCTCGCCAAAATTTTATTTGAAAGAGCAAGCCAGAGAAAAGAAGCGTTTAGATAATACCTTTTATACAAATCTCATCTACTGAAAAAGGGAGCAATATGTCCTCCAAGATTTGAATAGTGCGCTCGGACTGTCCATCCGTATGTGGATGAAATGCTTTACTCAACTCGACCTATGTGCCCAAATCACATTGCACGAATCTCAAAAAATGCAATGTAAACTAAGTGCCTTGATCCGAGATAATAGACCAAGGCACACCATGCAGGCGAACAACCTCTCTTAAATATATCCGAGCTAGCTGCTCTAAAGTTTAGGTAGTCATGACTTGAATGAAGTGTGCAGACTTGGTCAGTCTGTCCACAATGACCCACACTGCATCAAATCTCTTCAAGCTCCATGGTATCCAACCACAAAATCCATAGTGATACACTCCTACTTCAACTCGGGAATATCTAGCCTCTCAAGCAATCCACCAGGTCTCTGATGCTCATACATCACTGCTAACATCTCAAACACCATGCCACATACTCAATGATATCTTTCTTCATCCTCCATCACCAATAATGTTGCTTCAAATTATGGTACATCTTTGCAGCACCGGGATAAATGGAATACCGCGAACTATGGGCCTCCTCAAGAATCAACTCTAATAATCCATCCACATTAGGCACACAAATTCGGCCCAAAAGTCTCAACACCCCATCATCACCAATAGTCACCTCCTTAGAATCACCGTGCTACATTGTGTCCTTAAGGACAAGCAAGTGGGGATCATCATACTGACACGCCTTGATGCGCTCAAACAAAGACGACCGCGATCAACACAAGCAAGAACCCTGCTAGGCTCTGAAATATCCAACCGCACGAACCTGTTGGCTAAAGCTTGAACATCCAAAGCTAATGGTCTCTCCCCAATTGGAATAAAATCAAGACTCCCCATGTTCTTTGCCTTCCTACTCAAAGCACCGGCCACCATATTGGCCTTTCCCGGATTATAAAAAATTGTGATATCATAGTTCTTTAGTAGCTCTAACCACCTCCATTGCCTCAAGTTTAAGTACTTCTTCTTAAATAGGCGATGAAGACTCCAGTGATCCGTGTATATTTCACAAGACATGCCATAAAGATAGTGCCTCCAAATCTTAAGCGTTGAACAATGGATGCTAACTCCAAATTATGCACTAGGTAGTTCTTCTCATGGGGCTTCAATTGGCGTGAAGCATAAGTAATAACCCTACCATCCTGCATCAACACATACCCAATGCCTACTTTTGAAGCATTATAGTAGAGTGTATATGAACCTGATGCCGAAGGCAAAATCAGTACCGGAGATGTAGTCAAGGCAGTCTTGTGCTTCTTAAAGGCTCCTCACACTCGTTAGACCACCTGAATGAGGCACCCTTATGAGTCAATCTGGTAAATGGAGGTGCAATAGATGATAAACCCTCCACGAAACAGCCATAATACCCAGCCAAACCTAGAAAATTCCGGATCTTAGTAGTAGTAGAAGGTCCGGAAAAACTCTGAATTTCCTCAGTCTTCTTCGAATCCACCTTAATCTCCTCACTGGACACCACGTGACCCAAGAATGCCACCGAGTCTAACCAAAGCTCTCACTTAGAGAACTTAGCATATAGCATCTTCTCCCTCAAAGTCTAGAGTACGATCCTCAAGTATTGCCCATGCTTATGATGGCTGCGAGAATACACTAATATATAATCGATGAAAACAATAACGAAGGAATCTAGATAAGGTTGAAATACGATGTTCATCAAGTGCATGAAAGTTGTTGGGGCATTGGTCATCCCAAAAGACATCACCAAGAACTCATAATGCCCATAACGGGTCTTGAAAGCCAATTAAGGAATATCTGAAGCCCTGATCTTCAACTGATGGTACCCCGATCTCAAATCAACTTCGAGAATACCCTTGCACCCTAAAGCTGATCAATTAAATCATCAATATATGGCCGTGCATATTTGTTCTTGATAGTAACCTTGTTCAATTGCGTGTAGTCTATACACATTCTCATGGAACCGTCCTTATTCTTCACGAATAGAACATGAGCACCTCTAGGAGACACACTTGGCCTGATGAAACCTTTATCTAGTAATTCCTTCAATTGTTCCTTTAATTCCTTCAAATTAGCTGGAGCCATGCGATACAATCGAATAGATATAGGCTGAGTACCCGGCACCAAGTCAATACCAAAATCAATATCTCTATCCGGTGGCATGCCTTGTAGGTCTGCTGGAAACAAATCCTGAAACTCCATCACGACCGAAACTGACTCAACGGTAGGAGTATCAACAATAACATCCCTCACAAAGGCTAAGTAAGCCAAGCACCCCTTCTCAACCATCCGTTGAGTCTTCAAATAAGACACCACCCTAATAGGAATATGACCCAGGGAACCTCTCCACTCCAACATAGGTAACCCCGACATAGCCAATGTCACAGTCTTAGCGTGACTATCAAGAATAATATGATATGGAGATAACCAATCCATACCCAAATTCACATCAAAATACACCATATCAAGCAACAAAATATCTATCCTAATCTCATAGCCCCCCAATAGTGACTAAACAAGAGCGATAGACACGGTCCACCATAATAGAATCCCTAATAGGTGTAGACACATAGACAAGAGTATTCGAAGAATCATGAGACATATCCAAATATGAAGAAAAATAGGATGACACATATGAATAAGTAGAACCCGGACCAAATAAAACTGATGCATTTATATGATAGACTGAAACAATACCTGTAATGACAGCATCTGATGCAACAGCCTTAGTCCTACCAGGGAAAGCATAACAACAGGCCTAACTTCCCCCTCTAGGACATCCTCTACCCACCTATCCTCCACCTCTAGCTGGATGTGCAGGTGGAGTAGCAACTGGAACATAAACTATAGACTAAGTACCTTTCTGAGGTCCACCCCTCTGAAGTTTGGGACAATCTCTAATAAGGTGCCGAGTATCACCACACTCAAAAAAACTCCTCTGCGGGCGTGGCTGTTGGTATTAAGTCTGCGCCGGACCACTAGAATAACCGCTGTGGTAACCCTGTACAGAAAGTTCACTAAAAGATGGTTGTCCGGTATGAGTACCCTAGTGTCCCTGGCTAGCTGGCGCACTACGGGTAACCTGAAGTGCAGAATGAACTAGTCAATTGACAAAGCCTTTTCCATGATGGATCAGATCCAAATGGTGGGAGCCACTAATTCCTCAAGAACCACGAGGCCTTTTAGCCTCCATATCTTCCCTCTACTGCCCGCAAATATGCTCCAATCTCCTAGCAATCTCCATAACCTGATGGAATGGAGTCTCAACCTCTAAGTCCCGTGCCATCTCAAACCTGAGGCTATAGACGAGTCCCTCAATAAATCTACGGACTCTCTCTCTAATAGTGGAAACCAAGGCAGGTGCATGACGATATAACTCTATAAACCTCATAGCATACTCGAACACAGTCATACCCCCTGGCGTAACTGCTCAAACTCGTTGCACAACTCATCCCTATGGGTCTGTGGAATAAACACCTTAAAAAATAGATCAAAGAAATAGGACCAAGTAAGTGGTGCTATGCCTGCTGCCCTACTCACCACGTATGTCTCCCACCATCTGTATACCGACCCCGTCAGCTAAAAAGTAGCAAGGTCAACCCCGCTCGACTCCACCAAACCCATAATACACAGAATGCAGTGACACTGATCTAAGAAACCCTGTGTATCTTCCAAAGCCCCGCCTCTGAAATAAGGAGGTTGGTACTTCTGGAACCTCTCTAACCTCTTCTGCTCCTCAACCAATGCAACTGGCCCGACGTCAGACTGGGCCTCAACTACTGGCTATACTAGCACAACACCCGGTGTTTGATAAGCATGAGCTGGCTGCTTTGGTGTACGAGGACGGGAGTCTAAGCTCCTCCCCATCCTGTGAAATAGCTGATGCAACCAGAATTAACCCTGCCTAGGCCAAACTCCCGAACATACTCATGAAGTGTGCTAAGGTCTCTTGGAGCCCCATCGTAGTAATAGGCTGCTCAGGTGCTCGCTCAACATGCTCAGGCTCCTGAGCCTCAACTGGAGCTGCCAGAGGCTCTACAGCTGCTGCTTTGGCAGGTACCCTAGCTATAGCATGTGGCCCTTCTTTAGCCTCTACCTCGGCCCCGGCCTCTCGCGGCTCTAGTAGGGGGCGCGGGTGTCTGCTCAACTGATCCGGTAGCGCGTGTCCTCACCATCTGTGAGAGAACCGAAGAGTAAAGGTTCAGGCTTCAAAATATCAAATTGGCACAATAAAGATTGAAAGAAAGTGATGTTTCCTAACAGCTCGGTAGACTCTCGAAGATAAGTACAGACGTCTCCGTACCGATTCGCAGGACTCTACTAAACCCGCTCGTGACTCGTAGAACCTATGAACCTTGGGATCTGATACCAATTTGTCACGACCCAAATCCCTCCATAGGGGTTGTGATGGCACCTAGTCTCTAAAACTAGGTAAGCCGATCACTTTTTAAATCAATAAAAACAAGATATAATGCAACATAGTTAAACGTAAATGCGAAAAAAGAGGTAATACAAGCCAAAGTGGAAATACTCAACATAACTCTCCAGAACTAGGTAGTACAAAGTCACGAGCTCAAGCTGAATATATGAGTATATCTCAAATATACAATACTATTCGGATATAAAAATGACAATATAAATATAAGTAAAGGACTTCAAAGGACTACGACGGTCAATACAGCTAATCCTCACGATCAATGAAGCTCTCACTACCTAGATACGCTACCTCCAACACCTAGATTTGCACAAAATTGTATAGAAGTGTAGTATGAGTACACTACGATCGGTACCCAATAAGTATCAAGACTAACCTCGGTGAAGTAGTGACGAGGTTCAAGTCATGTGATACTCACTAGTAATAATAACCTGTGCAATAAATCCAAAGAGTGGCAATAGAAAGTATAACAGAAACAACAATAATAAGCTCATCTGAACAAGTGATAACAGTTAAAACAAGAAAACGGCTAAGCTTCAATAATAAGTCATTAAATAGAAATACATACATATGCCAACTCACACCTACATTATCAGTCTCACTCGCACGACAAAGACCGTGTGCGACAATACCAATTACACTCGCACGGCAAAGGCATCATGCCAATATCACTCAAACTTGCACGGCAAAGACCTCGTGCCAAAATATAATCAAACCCGTACGGCAAAGACCTCATGCCCATATCAATCACACTCTCACGGAAGAAACCTCATGCTCGCACAACAAAAGCCTCGTGCCAATACCCAAATAATCCTCTCAATATGTTCACATGTGTCACAAAATCACAAACAATAATGCCGAAGTTTTTATCACGGATATGAGTTCATATTTTATCAACTAGTGCACAAGGACATGTAAAATAGTAAAGTGTGGATGGGTATTTAACAAATAAAGAATTACTACGGCTAAAAACAACTGTTGTGATCATGTTCACATAGCCACAAAGTGATTAAGCATGGTTCATATACAATACATCCTTAAATTAATGCATATCAATAGCCTAAGGTCTATTCCAGTCACAAACCACACATATCACCCACGTACACACTCATCACCTCCTGTACACGTCGCATTCCACATAACACAAATAAGTAATTACAACCAAATCCTAAAGAGTATTCCCCGCACAAGGTTAGGTAAGATACTTACCTCAAATAAGCCAAATCAATACTCCAAAAATCCCTTGCCTCTCGAATCAGCCTCTGAACAGGCCGAATCTAGCAAAAAACAACTCAATAATGTCAAATACGGCTATAGAAATCAATTCCAATAAATAAAGCTTTGAACTTTATCAAAACTAAAAAATACAACCAAAAATTCAACCCGAGCCCACCTCTCGGAACTCGACAAAAACCACAAATTCCGAAAAAACATTCGGATATGAGTCTAACCATACACGTTTCATCCAAATATGACTCCGAATCAGGATTCAAATCCCCATTTTTTTTTATTTTAGAAAAGTTTTGCTAAAATCCCTAATTTCTTCACTTAGATTCATCAATAAAATGCTAAAATCAAGGATGAAATCATGAATAATAACCAAATCCGAGTCAAAAATACTTACCCCAATCCAAGTCGTGAAAATCCTCTACAAAATCGCCCAAATCCAAGCTCCCAATCGCAAAATATGTTAGAATAACTCAAATCCTCGATATAGAGTATTTAATATATTTGCCCAGTTATACACTTTGTGATCACGGGACCCACTTCACAATCGCAAAGGCCAACCTCACGCCCAACTGCTGCCCCTTCTTCATGAATGCGAAGGCCATCCGCAAACTCGATGCTTTCCACCTACTAGGCCTACGCGAACACGACAGCTGATACGCGAACGTGATGGCCAAACACATGGCACCATCCAGTCAGCTTTCCTCTACGCGAACGCGACACCCATGAAGCGAACGTGAAGGCCACTGCCCTTCACTCTCCGCGAACATGACATCCCAATATCGAACGTGAAGATCAAGATCCACCAGTCACCAAAACGCACTCCGCGATCGCGATGCTTCATCCGATTTCACGATGAACACCAGAAAATTAGAAAACCAGCAGTCCCAAAACAAAGAAAAACGGTCTAAAACCACTTCAAACACCTCTAGGGCCCCGAGACCCCGTCCAACCACACTAGCCAATCCCAAAATATAACACGGACCTACTCGAGGCCTAAAATCAAATTAAATAACATCAAAACTATGAATCCCACACTAATTCAAACTTAATAAACTAATCCAAATCTCTAAATTCCAAACTTACGCCGAACATGCCTAAACAACTCGGAATGACCCCAAATTTTATACACAAGTCATAAATCACTTTACGAACCTATTCCAAGACTTGGGATCACATACGGATATCTGTTACACCCCGCAATATTATGCCGATGTTACCGTTTCTTTCAAATATAGACTACTTTAGCTAAATAATTGTGTTTCTCAAGAAAGGTAGCAGCAACGTTTGTTTTATTGAAGTGAATCGAAGGGTACTTCATTGGAAGTAATGTTTCAGAAGGGTCGAAAGAGGGCAACCAAGGTTAAGCATATAATGGATAGGATTGGTTGTTGATGCTGTTGTTTAGTGCGGTTTCGAATTCGGGAAAGTGAGGAAATATAGGGGAAGTGCTGCCCAATTCTCCGTTGAAATACCACGGGAAGTATATATTAAGTCGTTATCCACAAAGGTATGTTACGGCTATCCCTTCTTTCCTTTTGGCATGATCCATATGATACAAACGAAACAAGCAAACGCGCAATTTTTACAAATAACTCTATTCATAGATGTACTAGGGATGACTATGTTCTTGATTCCACTTATGTCCTGTTATTATATCATCTGTTCATGGATCTCAGAAAATACTTAAGTTGATAAAGTTTATCCGAAGGCATATTGATCTTATGACATTCCGAGAGACCTTATTGACTTACTTCATTATGCATTGCATTCGTTTATACATGTACATTGACCCATGACCAGATGGCGTTGTATACACGTATATTATATGTATATGGGGTATGGGAAAAGGTTACGACGTTATATACATACAATCACCTGATCAGTTGGTATATGTTGATGATTTCGCCCACAGAAGCTGAGATGGTACGATGGGATGCCCTCAGAGGCTTGATGATGTTATGTACGCACATACCTATGCATGATATGACATTTACATGTATATGCGTGACATTATAAATGTTTCATGATTCACAGAGCTATTCAGACTGATAGGTTGAGTCCTTTACTCCATGTTTCATTCATGTCTTTTACATACTGCTTTTTATGCCTTACATACTCGATACTTTATTTGTACTAACATTTCTTTTGCTTGGGGATGTTGTATTTCATGTTCGCAGGTCCCGATAGGCATGTTGACAGTTCTCCTAGTAGGCTATCAGCTCAGCGGAAGGTGTTGGTGCACTCCACTTGCTATAGAGTTGCCTATTTGGTCAGTATGCTTTGGACATGTATTGATGGGTATGTCCGGACCCTGTCTCAACCTTATGATGTTTATGTACTCTTAGAGGCTTGTAGACGGATGTCATGTATATGGATACTTGTATGGCCTTGTCGGCCTATGTTTTGAGGGTACAAATGATCATGTCGGCCTTATAGGCCCGTATGTCACATGTATAAGTTGCTATAACATGTTGGGTCGTCCGATATCTAATATTCCCTTATGTTTTATTCTGGTTATATCATGACGGTTATTCTGGCCCATTTACCGATAATGGTATAATAAGAAAGATACGTTATGTTGGTACTCAATTGAGTAAGGCACCGGGTGACCGTCGCAGCCCTCCGATTTTGGTTGTGACAAAAGTAGTATCAGAGCAGTTCTGTCCTAGGGAGTCTACAAGTCATGTCTAGTAGAGTCTTGTTTATGGGTGTGTTGTGCACCACACTTATAAGCAGGAGGCTACATGGCATTTAGGACTGTCACTCTTTCTTCTTACTCTAGATCGTGTGGTAAAGCTCAATTGTAAGAATTCAAACTCCTAAACTTCTATTTTATTCATAATATAATGATACCTACATCCAGAAAGATAGTTGGTAAGAGATGTAGTTGTGGAAGAGTTGAATCAGAGGAACTCGATTTTACATCATGCTTATGATGAGTAAATTTGAGGACTTCGCCAGATCATGTGCGTACTAAGACGTGTAAGCTTCTTTATAATGAGTCCTAAGGCGTGAATATCTATCCACCCATATGGTAAGCAGCAATGAGAGAATCAGAAGGTAGATACAAGTTTCAACAAGTAAAAGAAGCAAGGTAAAGAAAGGTACGAGGTACCCTGTTAATGAAGATTATCAGTATTTACAATTCAGGTAGAGAAATATAAGCAGTTTGAGTTACCTTCAACTGTAACAGAGGTATGTATAATTGGCCACACCTATCTCAATTATGCCCTATCGGAGCCAACATATATAGTTTAAGAGAAGAACGGGATATCGGGATCCAGCTGGGATTAGAGTAACCCAAAATGGTGGATGGATTGTTAGCGTTAGCTGACATTTCCGAAGGATATTGCAAACATGGTAATAATTCTCCTTGTGAGACAACCACATGGTGCACTCTAGAATAGTAGAGCTAGATATCAATACTAGAATGTTCAAAACAAATTACAAAGATAGGCACTAGAATCCTAGAAGGGATAAATATTTACCTTAGTACGACTCCCGTCCCTAGTAAAGAGAGAATTTTAGGCGACCCGAAGAGCTAGTGGATGGAGCGAGGGGAGCTAAAAGCAAAAGAATGTTTTGTTAAAGTTTTCAGAATAAAGTGATAGACATAAATATTAGCAGGAGAATAAGAAGAGAGTAAATGAAACATTATGAGCATGATGTGATAAGTGAGTGATAACGGCAAATCAAAATATGACAGGATGATAGAGTCTATAGTAGAGTGAAGGGAAAGAGAAGAGGAGACATGCCTTGAATCAATAAAAGGGTATAAGCCACGAAGTCATATCGTCATTTCGAGAAATAAGTTGGTGATTCCAACATGATTACCAATAAGAAAAGTTATACCCCAGAGTAATAGAATTAGTATGGGATGGTGAACAAGATAAACTAAACATGAATTAGGGACCGAATGATTTGATAATAGTCGGCATCATGAGAATTTCAGAGATAGCATTCTAGCGATAATAGAATGGACAATAGAAGAATAACCTTTAAAGGTCATTCAGGAAGACGCTTCCCTAAAGCAAGTAATGTGCGCAAAGTTAAGCTTAAGGGAATATGTGTGCCAGTTACACTAGGTGTCACCCTCGCGAGTAAGATATTTTGTTATTCTTGGTACAGAAGGATTACCGCAAGATGAGTAAGAGTCAAAGAAGATGTGAAAAGGCACCAAAGATGAAGAGAAGGGGGAAAGATGGTGTGATATGGTATTAAGTAAGAGTTATATGGTTCAGGGAACTATGGAATAGTAAAGAAAGAATGCGATAAAAATGAGAAAGGGATGAGATTCCACTTATTCAAATCTCACAGATAGGTTACGACTCCAGAACATTATGCAAGCACGACGATAGGGAGAGGCAGTAAGGGTTCCCGACCAGGATGTTATTGATAAATAATTGTAAATGAATACTTGATGCATAAGGAGCCAGTGCGAAAGGTAGGTTATGACAAATGACATATCCCAAGAGAGATTACACGGAATATAGATATGGGAATGGACCAATGAGTAGTTAGTAGTTGATTCAAGAAGAGCCTAGTTATGGCTAGACCAGAGGGTGCAGACAAATCAGCAGATCATGCAAGATAAAAATAGTGAAACCCAATATAGTGAATTCAGTCTCGCAGATATGACATTGTAATCCTTGAGAAACATTTAGATAGGATTTGGGGTAGTTAAAGGTACCGTATGAGTGTTACGAAAATAAAAGAGAGTGCCACTGGGAAGACAGTCAAAATTCCAGTTTAGAAGCAACCCTACGAGCACATGAGCGTGGAGAAAAGTAATTAAGGATAATTATAGGTAAGGAAGAACATCAAGAAAAAATTCCGCCGAGTAAACAATTTAATAAGCTCGCAGCTTTACAAGAGTCAGAGAGTGTCCCCCAAGTACTACAACAAAAAGACTAGCTAAGAAAATAAGGAAGAAGGCTTCAACCTAAGCATAATAACTTGAAGAAGAAATGGTCTTATAACAGTAGTCTCACTACAACATTGTATGCACTCCATAAGAAAGTGGCACCTATCATGGCTAATAAGTGGGAAGTAAAATAAAAATAATATTCGAGATCATATGAGTTGCACAAAAATTCTGGCATGTGTGGGAACTAAGATAAGCCAAGTATTCACGCAACAAGTGGCAGAAAGACCAGGAAAAGTATTTTCTTGTGCTATGAACGCACTTAAGATTTTAGGGTATTATCCATGCAGCATATATGTTAACATTCATGCAGCTGTAAAAGACTCCGGTATAAGTTAAAAGAAAGAATTGAGCCTGGGTCATAGACAAAGGATTAAATTGTTAGAAGATTATATCATGGATATTCCATAGCGTCCATGAAAGGCTAAAGTAATAACTAATACACTGAGCCACAGATCGGAAGATAGCTTAAGCCTACATAAAGGCTGAGAGAGAAGAGGAAGCTAAAGAGTTACATCAGCTAAGTAAATCAGAGTCTGATTATTGGACCCAGATAATTATAGAAATTGTGATTGAAAACATTGCAGAATCACTCTTAATATTGTTAGAACAAGAGAGATAGCACAATAACTGTATTCTATAACAGCTCTACGATAAAGCTAGTTAGAAGAGTACCAGCCTCATAAGAAGTCAGTATAAAGATCCCACCAGATTGTGTATGCACCAGAGGTGCAAGTATTATAGTAGAGCTTCAACTTGTGGGTGTGAATTATACCTATATGGAAGGGAGGTTTTTAAAGAGATAGAAGATACGATGCGAGATTTTAAGGTAAGTAAGGTAAAAGTGAAGAAGGTACGAGATACTCATGTGCAGAAGGTTGTGAATAGTCCATACTTCAGATAGAGGGCTAAAAGCACTGGGATTCAGTATCCAGAAATGATAGAGGTGTCGTCAGTGGCATACCTTCCAGGCTATGGTTCCCAGGTACCGAGAGGTCTAGTTAAGAGAGTAAAGAAGAGTTAGAGACGATGTGATGTCTCGCTTGAGGTTCCAGAATAACATAAGGAAATCTATGGTGCAAGCTAGTTAAAGGAAAGTTGTGAGTAGTATAAATAGATATGTGTAGGTCGCAAGCTAAAGTATGGTAGAGAGAAAAGGTTTTAGTAAGACAGGAGTAATGATAAGAAAAGGCGAGTGAGAATAGGTAAAGCTTTGGAATTAAGCCCATCAAAATGAGAGAGCTTATGGTTTTCTTAAGTTATAGAAAGCTGGATATAGCTTGAATAATCTCGGAGTAGTTTAAGACTAGGAGCATTTAGAAGAGATAGAATGCTGCCCTGGTAGTAGAATATGAGTGTGAGTGTGATAAGCAATAAGAAGATGATGTTTAGGAATATAGTCTTCGATTGAAGTAATGATTTAACGAGAAAGAATTTCATGAATTGCAAGGGATTAGAACACCTCCCATAAGAGGAACCACATTGGTATGCCATGAAATACGGTTATAGAAGTATAGTATTGCCCCTAGGTGGATTAGGCAAGTCACTTTAGATGTTCCCTGATGAGACGTGAGCCCTATTAACAATTTGATACGTAAGAGGTTTCAAGTTATCATTGGTAGATTATAGATAAAAATTGAGGTGAATCACCAATATATGGATAAAAGTTCCAAAGTATGAGATGAGATTAGGCTGTCATTCTTAAGATAAACAGTAATGAGGAAGCATTAAAGGACTTAGATTTATACATGTAGGATAAGAAGCGAGAGAGTAACCTGGAGTTGGGTAGCAGACCTTGATAATAATAAAACCAAAGTAAGAGTTATGATATAGTATGACCTCCCTAGATGCAGCGAAGCTATAAGGATAGATAACCGAGTATATGAAACAAAATATAGCAATAGTCGTAAGTTCGACAAAGTACCGAGCGAACAACTTTAGTACACCTATAGATACCCAGAATGACAGCTTGTCATAGTACTGCATATGTTCACAAGTGAGGCCTAGAGATTGGCTAACAGCTAGAGGAAAAAGGAGGGAAGATATCATAGGCATAGATAAAAGGACAAAGTCGTACAGGCTGCATGACAGAAGGTAGCAATAGTTACGAGATTGGAAGAATTCTGAACACAGGTCGTGGTATGAGAAAGAGGCCTAAGGGGGGAATGCCCTGGACTTTGGATTTATTCATAGAACAATTGCCTAAATAACAAGGACAATATTAAAGTATTCGTAAGGGCTGTAGGTTGAGAATGATAAGTGCATCATCAACATTCGAGGACGAATGTTCCTAATGGGGGAATGATGTTACACCCTGCAGTATTACGTCGATGTTACACCCTACAATATTGCGTCGATGTTTCTCCCCACAGTATTACGTCGATATTGTACCCCGCAGTATTAAATCAATATTATGCCCCGTAGTATTATGTCAATGTTACACCCTATAGTATTACGTCGATGTTATACCCTGTAGTAAAAGGGGGATTAATTATAATATTTCTAAGTCCAGCAAGATAGCATGTTGGATAATAGTGGAGATAAAAAATTAGTTAAATCTATATTTGGATAATTGGTGAGGGGACAACATCTCCACATGTCACTATGAGGGAAAGTAACAAAGTGACTATGCATTTAATGGATAGTAAGTGGCACATTAGAAAGATAAGAGCTTAGCTTATTAGGTAGACCCCATGGTCCATAATCATATGGCATCGTTTGAGAGCTCACTTCTCTCTTATTCTGTAAATATATGCAGCAATTTCTTGAATTAATTAGACAAGAGTTCATGTGAAAAGTTGGATGCAACTACACGTAGAAAGCAATGAAGGATTTTTCTCCTCTTTCTCTTTTAGTAACCCTTGATGTACAGCACCTAAGTACTTAATAGCAACAATAAATCCTTCCCTTTATAGCAGCAACATGCTATACAAATATAGCAGTAGTGCTGATTCTCCGTTTTGAGATCTAGTAACAACGTTTCTTTCCAATATAGACTACTTTAGCTAAACAATTGTGTTTCTCAAGAAAGGTAGCAACAACATTTGTTTTCTTGAAGTGAATCGAAGGGTACTTCATTGCTAAGTAATGTTACGGAAGGGTCGAAAGAGGGCAACCAAGGTTAAGCATATAATGGATAGGATTGGTTGTTGATGTTGTTGTTTGGTGCGGTTTCGAATTCAGGAAAGTGAGGAAATATAGGGGAAGTGCTGTCTAATTCTCCGTTGAAATACCACGGGCAGTATATATTAAGTCCTTATCCACAAAGGTATGTTAAGGCTATCCCTTCTTTCTTTTTGGCATGATCCATATGATACAAACGAAACGAGCAAACGCACAATTTTTACAAATGACTCTATTCATAGAGGTACTAGGGATGACTATGTTCATGATTCCCCACGTGTCCTATTATTATATCGTCTGTTCATTGGTCTCAGAAAATACGTAAGTTGATAAAGTTTATTCGAAGACATATTGATCTTATGACATTCCGAGAGATCTTATTGACTTACTTCATTATGCATTACATTCTTTTATACATGTACATTGACATATCACTAGATGACGTTATATACACGTATATTATATGTATATGGAGTATCGGAAAAGGATACGGCATTATATACACACTACCACCTGATCAGTTGGTATACGTTGATGATTTCGCCCACAGAGGCTGAGATGGTATGATGGGATGCCCTTAGAGGCTTGATGATGTTATGTACGCATATACCTATGCCTGATATGACATTTACACATATATGCATGACATTATAAATGTTTCATGATTCACAGAGCTATTCAGACTTACAGGTTGAGTCCTTTACTCCATGTTTCATTTATGTCTTTTACATACTACTTTTTATGCCTTACATACTCGGTACTTTATTTGTACTTGTGTCTCTTTTGCTTGGGGACGCTACATTTCATGCCCGCAGGTCCTGATAAATAAGTTGACAGTCCTCCTAGTAGGCTATCAGCTCAGCTGAAGGTGTTGGTGCACTCCACTTGCTCCGGAGTTGCCTACTTAGTCAGTATGCTTTGGACATGTATTGATTGGTATGTCGGGACCCTGTCCCGGCCTTATAACATTTATGTACTCTTACCGGCTTGTAGATGGATGTCATGTATATGGATACATGTATGGTACAAATGATCATGTCGGCCTTATAGGCACGTATGTCACATGTATAAGTTTCTATATCATGTTGGGTCGTCCGATGTCTAGTATTCCCTTGTGTTTTATTTTGGTTATCTCATGACGGTTCTTCTGACCTATTTACCTATTATGGTGTAATAAGAAAGATACGTTACGTTGATACTCAGTTAAGTAAGGCACCAGGTGACTGTCGCGGCCCTCCGATTTGGGTTGTGACAATATCAATATCCACAAAGTCAACTATGGGTCAAACCTATGAACATCTAAATTTTCAAACTTCTAATTTTCATCAATTAGAGCCAAATCAACCTAGGAACCTCCGAATCTAAATCCGGACAAATTCCTAAGTCCAAAATTACCATACGGACCTAAAGGAACTATCAAAACTCTGATTCGAAGTCAAATACACAAAAGTTAAACTTGGTTAACACTTCCAACTTAATCTTTCAAACTAGGAACTAAGTGTTCCAATTCAATCCAAAACTTCCTGGAAACAATACCAGCCATCCTCGCAAGTCATATAACAACAACTACACATACGAGGAGCACCAAATAGGGGAATGGGGCTCAAATAAACAAAACCACCGGTCGGGTCATTACACTAAGACTAGGTAAGCCTATTACATAATAATATTAAACCAATAAAATATTAATATATTAAGGAAGAGTTTAATATAAAAGAAAAAATAGAGTTAACACAAGCCGAAATGGCTATACTCAATACATCTCCCCAAAACTAGGAAGTACAGAGTCATCAGCTCTAATTGAATTCATATGAAATATTCAAAATACAATACTATTTGAAAGTAAAACTAACAGTATCAACATAAAGGATAAGACTCCCAAGGACTACGACTGCATGTAGATTTACCTGGAATCCTCACGACCGATGCAAGCTCTCACTCTCAAGATCCGCTGCCTCTAACACATGGATCTGCACAACAATGAGCAGAAGTGTAGTATAAGTATACCACATTCAGTACCCAATAACTTGTGCAATATATCAATAACTGGCAACAAAATATGTAAGTTAAAACAATATCAACCATCTCGTAGAACATGTAATAACAACTCAATGTAGAAAAACCCATCTTTGTCAACATATCATCAAATAAAAGTGTGGGCATGTGATAGCATATCAAATTCAACTAACAACTGATCAAAAATACAAGATGAAGTTTTAAGAAAACATACGTATGATCAGAATATCAACCCTGTTGCAACACATAAACAACATCAAGAAAGATACCCCCAAATCATCACATAACATCATCAACAATGCCACCCATATTTTTTCGTATGTGCACATAACAGTAAAATGCCTTCCTTATTTCTCCACATGCGCATATCACCCTCCTTATTATGCCATGGGGGCAACCCGAGAAAATGCCACCCTTATTTTCCCCCCACGCGCACAATAATAATCACAATCGCACGACAAAGACCTCGTGCTGACACCCCAATCAATCCGTTCAAATGTCTACATGTGCCACAATTATCACAAAATAATAGTACCAAAGTTTCTGTCACGCCCCAAAACCGAGGAGCGCGACCGGCGCTCAACCGAGTGAACCCAATCGAGCAAGCCTGTTAGATTTCATTCTACCCAAGCTCATCCACGAATAAAGATAATACATAATTTCATTAATTAGACCAAAACGTGATCATGTCTACAATACCAATTCATTACCAATAATTACTTCATTTTTGAAGTCTCAGTTCCATATATTTTTCATAATATGGAGTGGAAATAGTAATTCAAATACAACATAACAAGTTTGACTTTCCTAGCACCAATACACAACCCACACTATGTCTATGGAGCCTCTATAGATAAAGAAGAGTACAATGATAATGCTGGCAACAAGGCCCCGGTTATACCTCGACCATAATACATAAAGAACAAAAGGTACATAACCCCGGGATGAAGTGGGGCTCACATAGTCAGCTAGGAAGAAGGTGTACTGCTATCACTGATCAATATCTCCTGCTGTGGAACCACCTGCATCCATTTAAAGATGTAGCGCCTCCGGCAAAAGGGACGTTAGTACCGTCGAATAGCACTAGTATGTATAACTAAACACCCTCTCAATAGAACAAATAATACAAACAAGATTATCATAATATCAATGAAAGACTTAATCAACATCAAACCTCAATTTAGGATCAAGACAGTGTTCAAATTTATTTCCATATCTCGCATTGGGAGATTTTTAGTATCAATATGCCATTGTCCACAACACCATTATTCACAATACCAGTACCACCGTACTCTTAGCACGGAGTCCGATCACGACCCGATCGGCTAGGCTATCTCATTAGAGACATCAACCACAATTTCTCTCAATATCAATACCACCGTCTTTAACACGGAGTTCGATCACGACCCGATCAACTAAGCTATCTAATAGGGAAATCGACCACAATCACAATTTCAATTACAATTTCCAGCACAATCACCACCATGTGTGCCATATGGTGTCCGATCATGACCCGACCGGCTAGGCTGTCTTATTTGAGACATCAAACTTTTTATATCAATCATCGCATTTCATATTACTTTCATATCTTTTCATTTCATTGGCACTAATGGCCATAATTATAAGATCATTCTTGGCACGTTGGCCATATTCAGTATTTCATGCTTACCTTATCAATTTCAAATATCATTATCATCATCAACAACAAATACGAATTCAAATCAAGGTGTGTAGTACACATGTGAGAAATTTAGAGTCTAAGGCACATAGAGATATTTCACAAAATTTTGCATAATAGCCTTCATTTGAACTTGACTTAAAGTCGAAATATTATTAATGCACAACCCATATTTTAACACATCCTCAATTGGTAACATAACATGAATAACGCATTTGGGATGCTTGTTGAACATATATCTTTCAACCCAATCTTACTCGGAATAGCCAATTTCATAATGAATCACTCGGGACTTACATAATTTACATGAATATCGTAGGATTCAATTCTAAGAGAAGAATTTAGCCAACATATCTCACTTGAGCTTCCTTACACTCTAAATGTTCCGAAATTCTTAGCAACTTCAATCTATTGTAGAAATATAATAAATTGAATCAAAATTAGGAAGATGATCATAGTTCTAGCTCATTTGAGCATTTTATCAAATACTAGGTGTGCATAAGGTTTCAAGGTCCTTTTATGGAGGATTCCATCATCCCACAACCCAATCTTTACCATGCTTAGTTCAACAATCTTCCTACACCCCTTGATATCACATGCCTGTAAAATAAACAACTCTCATGCCCAACAATTTTCTTGCTAATTACCCATTCTAGACAAAATTCGAAATTGAGGGTTAGGGTGTAGAATCTTGCCTCTAGGATGAAGACCTAGTGAGTTTCCCTTCTTAATCTTTCAAAACTTGAGCAAGAATTGAAGAATCAATAATTGAGGAACACGTTCTCACTCTAGGGCACTCCCTGTCACTCTAAAATATCAGATTATAGCTAAAAATGGCCCAAAAAGTGTATTTAACGAAATAGGGTCGGGTTTAAAAAACCCAAAACTTGAGCTCCGGAACGGTTCTGCGGTCGCATATGCGATCGATATGCGGACCGCATAATAGTCGCATAATGTACCGCATAACAGTTATGCGGTGGCATAGTTGACCGCATAGTGGCTTCCAGAATGGCCCTCTCCTGCTCACTTCTACGGCCCACAGAGTGATTATGCGGTCGCATAATGGACCGCATAAATGCGCTTTCCGACAAAAAATTTCCTTTACTTTCCGTACATTGTTCAACCTAAAAATTCCGAGTCATGGCGAGCTTGTGAGCTGCGAAGAATTTCTACAATCCTCAAACACGTAAGCCTAGTCCGGCACCATGAAACATTATTTTCTTTGCAAATTTTATCGGGCTTTACACTTAAGTACTTCGAAATTTTCCGGGGTATTACATTCTCCCCCGCTTAGGATCATTCGTCCTCGAATGAGGGTCAAAATCCGTCATTAGCATCTTATGCAACTTAGTTTGTTTTATACCACAAACTAGCAGCCCCAAATTTGACTAACTCCCTAAATTTCTAAAACTTTCGCAAGAGTTTCCTTTGTAATTAGGCCTATCCACCTGTCAGAGAGCCCCAGAAACACATCGTAACAACATATACATATTCCAACGACGTAACATAATATAAAACAACACCAACTGTGGCCTCATAAGCAATATATTTCCAAAAAGGAACACCCTTAATGCCAATTATTCAAATGATACCAAATTCTTAAAAAGTAAGTCTTATAATTTTCCTAGATTACAACTTTATAAATACATGGTCATTCAAACAAATAAGGTTACTTTTTTTTCATTTCTTCCCCAGCCTCCCAAGTAGCCTCTTCAACCTTTGGTTTCGCCACAACACTTTCACGGAGGCAATTTTTTATTTCTCAATTTCCGGCCTTACCGATCAATAATAGAAACCGGAATCTCTTCGTAAGTCAATTTCTCATTTACCTCAATAGTCTCAACCGGAACAATGACTGTCGGATCTCCAACTACTTTCTTTAACATAGACACATGAAACACCGGGTGTACTAATGACATCTCATGTGGTAGCTCAAGCTTGTACGCCACCTCACCGATCCTCTAAATGATTTTGTACGGTCTGACATACCTCGGACTCAATTTCCCTTTCTTACCAAATCGCATTACCCCTTTCATGGGGGAAATTTTCAAGAATAACCAATCATCTTCTTTGAACTCCAAATCCCTACGACGAACATCCGAATAGGATTTCTGATGACTCTGAGCAGTCTTTAACCACTCCTTAATGATTTTAACTTTTTCCATAGCTTGATGCACGAGGTCTGGCCCTATAAACTTTGCTTCCCCAATTTCGAACCACCCAATGGGAGATCTACATCTCCTAACATATAAAGCCTCGAACGGTGCCATCTGAATGCTAGCATGATAGATATTGTTGTAAGCAAATTCTATGAGTGGTAAATGATCATCCCAGCTACCTTTGAAGTCTAGAACACAAGCACGCAACATATCCTCAAGCGTCTGAATAGTCCGCTCTGCCTGCCCGTCAGTCTGCGGGTGAAAGGCTGTACTAAGATTCACCTGAGTACCCAAACATTGCTAAATTTTCTTGCAAATATTAGCAGTAAATTGTGCTCCCCGATTAGAAATTATGGAAACTGGGGTTCCACGCAACCTGACTATTTCTTTGATATACAACTGAGCATACTGTTCCGCTGTGTCGGTAGACTTAACAGGAAAAAAATGTGCTGATTTCATGAGTCGATCCACAATCACCCAAATTGATTCAAACTTGCGTGGTGTGCACGGTAATCCTACCACAAAGTCCATATTAATCATTTCCCACTTCCACATTGGAATTTCTATGTTCTGTGCCAACCCACTGGGCCTTTAGTGTTTGGACTTCACTTGCTGACAATTCGGACATCAGGCCACTAAGTTTGCCACATTCCTCTTCATATCATTCCACCAATAGACTTCCTTAAGATCATGATACATTTTTGTAGAACCTGGGCGCATGGAATACCAAGAAGTGTGAGCTTCAGTCAAAATACTTTCACGGAGACCATCCACATTTGGAACACATAGTCGCCCTCGGTACCTTAGTGTACCATCATCCATGCCAAGAGAAAAGGCCATGGTCTTATATTTATGAATCCCCTCTTTCAATTGCACCAACAATGGATCGTTGTATTGCTTCTCTTTAACTTCCACAACAAGCGATGATTCAGCCCTATTTTGCACAATTACCCCTCCTTCACTAGAGTCCGCAAGACGAACTCCCAAACTAGCTAATCGGTGAACTTCTTTGGCCAATTGCCTTTGATATGCCTCCAAGTGTGCTAAGCTACCCATAGATTTTCGGCTAAGAGCATCTGCCACAATATTAGCCTTCCCCGGATGGTATAAAATATCAATATCATAATCCTTGAGTAATTCAAGCCATCTTCTCTGCCTCAGATTCAATTCCTTTTGTTTGAAAATATATTGAAGGCTCTTATGGTTCGTGAATATATCCACATGGACCCCATATAAATAATGATGCCAAATTTTCAATGCAAATACCACCGCCGCAAGTTCTAAATCATGTGTTGGATAGTTATTTTCATGATTCTTTAGTTGCCTAGAAGCATAAGCTTTAACCTTGCCATGTTGCATTAATACACATCCAAGCTCGATTCTTGAAGCATCACAATATACCAAAAATCCATCTATACCCTCTGGTAGAGTCAACACCGGTGCCGTAGTCAATCTTGCTTTCAATTCCTGGAAACTCTTTTCCCAAGCATCTAACCATTGGAACTTAATTGCCTTCTGCGTCAATTTAGTCAATGGAGAGGCAAGAGTAGAAAACCCCTCCACAAACATTTGTAATATCTAGCTACGCCTAAGAAACTGCGAATCTCTGTTGGAGTTGTAGGCCTCGACCAATTTTTCACAGCTAAAATTTTCTGAGGATCAACCTTAATTCCCTCACTAGAAACTACATGACCCAAGAATATGACTGATCCAAGCCAAAATTCACACTTTGAAAACTTTGCATATGAGATTTTCTGAGATGATCGGCATGGTCTTCTCGACTTCGTGAATATACAAGAATATCGTCAATAAACACTATCACAAAAGAGTCGAGGAATGGCATAAAAACTCGATTCATAAAATCCATGAAGGCTGCTGGGGAATTTGTTAGCCCAAAAGACATCACCAAAATTCAAAGTGCCCATACCAGGTTCTGAAAGCTGTTTTCGGAATATACCGATCCCTGATCTTCAATTGGTGATACCCGGATCGTAAATTAATTTTGGAGAAGTACCTAGCACCTTGCAGTTGGTCAAACAAGTCATCTATCCTTGGCAGTGGATACTTATTCTTGATTGTTACCTTATTAAACTGCCGATAGTCAATACGCATTCTCAGTGACCCATCTTTCTTTCTTACAAAAAGGACAGGTGCGCCCCAAGGCGACACACTTGGTCGAATAAAACCTTTTTCTAACAAATCTCTCAATTGTTCCTTTAGCTCCTTCAATTCTGCCGGTGCCATTCTGTAGGGTGGAATAGATATAGGATGTGTGTCTGGCATCACATCAATCCCAAAATCAATCTCCTTGTCTGGTGGGATCCCAGGGAGTTCATCCGGAAAGACTCCTAGAAATTCATTCACAACAGGCACAGACTCAAGTGTAGGTGCCTCAGCATCGGTATCCGTAACCCGGAGCAAATGGTAAATACATCCCTTGTTGATCATTTTTGTGGCCTTAAGGTAAGAAATAAACCTACCCTTCAGCACTACATCATCACCCTTCCACTCAATAACTGGCTCATTTGGAAATTCAAAGCTAACAGTTTTGGTTCGGCAATCAAGCTTGGAAAAACAAGAATAAAGCCAGTCCATCCCCATTATCACATAAAAATCGACCATCCTCAGTTCAATAAGATCGGCCACGGTGTCTCGACCACGCAACATGACAACACAATCCCTATAAACCCGCGCGGCCAAAATTGACTCACCAACCGGAGTAGATACAGAGAATGACTCATAAAGCTGTTCTAGTTCTATCCCAAATTCCATAGCAACATAAGGGGTGACATATGACAAAATGGAACTGGGATCAATAAGAGCATATACATCATGAGATTGGAGAGTCAATATACCTGTGACAACATCTGGAGAAGCCTTTGAATTCTGGCGACCCCTCATAGCATAGAAATGGTCGGATCCTCCCAAACTCTGTGCTCCACCCCTAGCTGCACCACGCCCTATGGGTGTTGGAGTGCCTCGAGCTGGAGTAGGTGTTCCGGATGTAGTAGCTGCAGAACTGGCTGGCTTTGCCATGCCCCTTCCCACACCCTGGCGGGACAAACGACAATCCCTCTAAATATGACCCCTCAATCCGCATCCGTAACATATGGGTAAGTCCATGTAGTATATTCCTAGGTGCATCTTTCCACACCTAGGGCATGGGGGCTTCCTCTGATGCTGGAATCTACCACCATGACAACCCTGTTGATGGGAGCCCCTGTTGCCCTGACTGGGCCTGAAACGGTTCCACTGCTGCTGCTGACTGGGCCCTGATGGCGGTGCACTAGCCGAAGATTGAGCCAAGGACTGTGATGGCCTTGACGACCCTCCTCTGAAAGCTGACCTGCCGCCACCAGAAGAACCACCAAAGTTGCCCATAGACCGGGCCTTATTATTACCCTCTCGCTCCATTTTGTTCCTTAATTTGCGGGTCTCTATGGCTTGAGAGAATGTCACCATCTTTCCATAGTTCATATCAGAATTCAAGGCAGCTGTAGCAGCCTCATTAATTACCAAGGGACTAAGGCCCTGTACAAATCGGCGCACTCTAGCCTCCATAGTGGGCTGCATGTAAATAGCATACTTAGACATGTACGCGAATCTCATATGGTAATCCCACACACTCAGGCTACCTTGCCTCAAGTTCTCAAACTCAGCAGCATGGGCGGCCTTAGTCTCGGCAGGCTAGAAATGATCAATGAAGGCATCGACAAACTCACCCCACCTCGCCGGAGAGCTCCCTTCTTCATGGGACTCCTCCCAAAGTTCAAACCAAGAATATGACACCTCTTTCAAGCGGTAGGAGGCTAATTCCACTACCTCTGTTTCAGTAGCACGCATAACTCGGAGAGTCTTGTGCATCTCATCAATGAATTCTTGGGGATCTTCCTCTGGGTTAGTACCCGTGAACATTGGAGGATCCAACTGGAGAAACCTATTCACCCTGGAACTAGTAGAATCCCCTGACTGACTGGAAGAAGTGGGTGCAACATTTGGTCTCTGGGACTGGGATGCCACTATCTGAGCCAACATCTATATGGCTCCCCTAAGATCAACATCAGAAACACTAGAATCAGAAACTGGAACTAGAGGTGGAACTGGTATATCAGTTGGAGGGACCGTTGCACCTTCAGTAGGTGTAGAGACACGTGTGGTCTGATCTGTTGTAGTAGAGTCAGGCAGTGTAGTAACTGGAGGAACATTATTACTCCTCGGGTGCTCACCCGCATCATCCATTATAGGATCAACTGCCACTCCTAGGGTGCCATTGGCTCTTTGGCCAGTTCTTGCCTTTTTCTTAGGTGCCATGTACTGAAAATTAGAGCAACTCAGGAGTTAAAGGAGGAACAATCTTACAATCAACTTTATCGCACGATCAAGAACATGAAAGAAGGGTATTATTCCTAAATGCCCATGTAGCATCCTAATTATAGATGTGGTCGACAACACACCGATAAAAGGACTCCGAGACATCCTAGGACACTTTAAAACCTTAGGCTCTGATACCAAGTTTGTCACACTCCAAAATCGAGGAGCGCGACCGGCGCTCAACCGAGTGAACCCAATCGAGCAAGCCTGTTAGATTTCATTCTACCCAAGCTCATCCACGAATAAAGATAATACATAATTTCATTAATTATACGAAAACGTGATCATGTCTACAATACCAATTCGTTACAAATAGTTACTTTATTTTTGAAGTCTCAGTTCCACACATTTTTCATAATCTGGAGTGGAAATAGTAATTCAAATACAACATAATGAGTTTGACTTTCCCAGCACCAATACACAACCCACACTATGTCTACGGAGCCTCTATAGATAAAGAAGAGTACAATGATAATGCCGGAAACAAGTCCCCGGTTATACCTCGACCATAATACATAAAGAACAAAAGGTACATGACCCCGGGATGAAGTGGGGCTCACCAAGTCAGCTAGGAAGAAGGTGTACTGCTATCACTGATCAATATCTCCTGCTGTGGAACCACCTGCATCCATTTAAAGATGCAGCGCCCCCGGAAAAAAAGACGTTAGTACCGTCGAATAGCACTAGTATGTATAACCAAACACCCTCTCAATAGAACAAATAATACAAACAAGAATATCATAATATCAATGAAAGCCTTAATCAACATCAAACCTCAATTTAGGATCAAGACAATGTTCAAATTAATTTCCATATCTCACATTGGGAGATTTTTTGTATCAATATGCCATTTTCCACAACACCATTATTCACAATACCATTATTCACATAACCATTATTCACAAAACCAGTACCACCATACTCTTAGCACGGAGTCCGATCACGACCCAATCGGCTAGGCTATCTCATTAGAGACATCAACAACAATTTCTCTCAATATCAATACCACTATCTTTAACACAGAGTCCGATCATGACCCGATCAGCTAGGCTATCCATTATAGACATTGAGCACAATCACAATTTCAATTACAATTTCCAGCACAATCACCACCATGTGTGCGGCATGGTGTCCGATCACGACCCGACCGACTAGGCTGTCTTATTTGAGACATCAACCTTTTTATATCAATCATCGCATTTCATATTACTTTCATATCTTTTCATTTCTTTGGCACTAATGGCCATAATTATAAGATCATTCTTGGCACGTTGGTCATATTCAGTATTTCATGCTTACCTTATCAATTTCAAATATCATTATCATCATCAACAACAAATACAATTCAAATCAAGGTGTGTAGTATACATGTGAGTAATTTAGAGTCTAAGGCACATAGAGATATTTCACAAAATTTGGCATAATAGCCTTCATTTGAACTTGACTTAAAGTCGAAACATTATTAATGCACAGCCCATATTTTAACACATCCTCAGTTGGTAACATAACATGAATAAAGTATTTAGGATTCTTGTTGAACATATATCTTTCAACCCAATCTTACTCGGAATAGCCAATTTCATAATGAATCACTCAGGACTTACATAATTTACCTGAATATCGTGGGATTCAATTCTAAGAGAAGAGTTTAGCCAACATACCTCACTTGAGCTTTCTTACATTCTAAATGTACCGGAATTCTTAGCAACTTCAATCTATTGTAGAAATATAACAAATTGAATCAAAATTAGGAAGATGATCATAGTTCTAGCTCATTTGAGCATTTTATCAAATACTAGGTGTGCATAAGGTTTCAAGGTCCTTTTATGGAGGATTCCATCATCCCATAACCCAATCTTTACCATGCTTAGTTCAACAATCTTCCTACACTCCTTTGATATCACCTGCATGTAAAATAAACAATTCTCATGCCCAACAATTTTCTTGCTAATTACCCATTTTAGACAAAATTCGAAATTGAGGGTTAGGGTGTAGAATCTTACCTGTAGAATGAAGACCTAGTGAGTTTCCCTTCTTAATCTTCCAAACCTTGAGCAACAATTGAAGAATAAATTATTGAGGAACACCTTCTCACTCTAGGGCACTCTCTCTCACTCTAAAATATCAGATTATAGCTCAAAAATGGCCCAAAGAGTATATTTAACAAAATAGGGTCGGGTTTTAAAAAACCCAAAAATGGAGCTCCAGAACGGTTCTGCGGTCGCATATGCGACCACATAATGGATATGCGGACCGCATAATGATCGCATACTTGCTGACAAACTGATAAAACATCTGTCTGTGTATGCGGTCCGCATAACTGTTATGCGGTCGCATAATGCACCGCATAACAGTTATGCGGTCGCAAAGTCGACCACATAACTGCTTCATGAATGGCCCTCTCCTGCTCACTTCTGCGGCCATTATGCGGCCCGTAGAGTGAATATGCGGTCGCATAATGGACCGCATAAATGCACTTTTCCGCCAAAAATTTTCCTTTACTTTCCCGTGCATTGTTCAACCCAAAACGTCCGAGCCGCGATGAGCTTGCGAGCCACGAAGAATTTCTACAATCCTCAAACATGTAAGCCTAGTCCGGCACCATGAAACATTATTTTTTTTATAAATTTTACCGGGCTTTACACTTAACTACTTCAAAATTTTCCAGGGTGTTACAGTTTCATCAAAGATATAAGCTCGCAACTTACCAACAATGTGCACAAGGACATGACAATAACATAAAAAATGCGGATGGGTGTTCAACATATAAAGCTTGTCTATAGCTAAATCAATTGTATCGATCATGATCATGTAGTCACAAAGTGATTTAAGAATATTTCGTCTCAATTACATCATCGAATTAAGGCATATTAATAGCCTAAGGTCTAATCCAGCCATAAGCCACACATAGCACCCGTGTACACGCTCGCCACATCGTGTACACATTTCTTATCACATAATATGAATAAACAATTAAGGCCAAATCCTAAGGGGTATTCCCTCATACAAGGTTAGGCAAGATACTTACCTCAAACAAGCCAAATCAATACTATAAAAAGCCTTTGCCTCTCGAATCGGTTTCCGAACAGGTCAAATCTTGCCAAAAATAACTCAATAACATAAGACACGATTATAGAAATTGATTCCAATTAATAAACCTTCGATATTTATCAAATATCAAAATGTCCAAAATGTCAACCGGGCCCGCTTCTCGGAACCCGACGCAGAGCAGGCAGTCTTGAGGGGATGGGTGATCGGGATTTGTGCCAAGGACTCGTATTCGGAATAAAACCAAATTTGCACACATGCTCCAAATGATATAATGAACCTATTCCAACTTTTGGAATAACAATCCAACCCCAATAACCTCAAACTCAACTCATGGTCAAACCTACAAACTTTCCAAACCTTCAAATTTCCAACTTTCGCCAATTAGAGCCAGATCAACCTAGGAATATCCAAATCCAATTCCGGATATACGCCTAAGTCCAAAATGACCATATGAACCTATTGGAACCATAAAAACATCATTCCGCGGTCGTTTATACAAAAGTCAAACCTCGGTCGACTCTTATAACTTAAGCTTCTAACCTCAGAACTAAGAATTCCATTTCAATTCAAAACCTCCCCGAAACCAAACCAACCCTCTCCGCAAGTTATATAACAAAAAATACACATACAGGAAGCATCAAATGGGAAAATGGAGCTCAAATACACAAAACGGCCGGCCGGGTCGTTACAACCTAACAATTAAACAACTATGCATCTTTTATCTTCAGGAACATGTTCTTTAGTTGAGCAGCTTAAATCCTTGAGAACACCTTCTTGTTGTGATTGCTATTGCCAAGAGTAATATGCCAGATCTATATGAATTACATAAGTCTGGAATGACAACAATAGGTCTCTTTATATAGGCATAAGGTTGGCCGAAATCTTTCTCCAATTAATGCTCCAAACCTAGAATATTTTTGCTAAGAAAAACCTCTCCTTATTTGATTTGGTTTCTTTATTTATTTTCAAGTACTCAACATTTTTCCTTTTTTGCAATTGAAACCCAACCCTTTAGAATAACAAGAACAACAATAATTTTAAACTTATCACCTTTCTTGAATAGCTAGAAGTGATCTAAGATTTTAGAAAGGGTTTAATCTTACCACCTTAAGTTGATTCTTGAAGGTTGAAGAATAAATCCAAGAGTAGCCATACACAAGAGTGCAAGAAAAATCTCATAATTTTTGTTGATATAGTCTATAATAATCTCCCCTAAAAACAAAGAAGACACCCTTTATATAGAGAGGGAGCCACGAAATTCTACCAAAAAAATAAAGAAAGAAAGTGCTAACTACTTTGGACAAAAAGTCCAACTACCTTAGGATAGGATCTTGAAAGTCCAAAACAAATCTTAGAAATGTTTAAAATCTTGGAAAAGAAAGAAAGTCAAAACTACTTTGGACAAAAAGTTCAACTACCTTAGGATAGGATCTTGAAAGTCCAAAACCAATCTTGGATAAAATCTTGGAAATCTTGAAGGACATTTGCAAGCAACTTGGCACCAACTTACACTCAACTTCTAGCACGACTATTGTACCCTTCTTTGACATCAAGTAAGTTCTTTGTATGTTATAGAAACGTGACTTCATATAGGACTTATTGGGCTTCAAGTTTGGATACATTTTAGGTGCCAAAAATGGTCCAAAAGTGGACTGATTAGGACCTTCTTCAAAGGATATCTCTTGGGATCCTATAATCCTCTTCTTGGACATAAATTCGGGCCATAAAACAATTGTAACACGTAGTCAATTCACATCCTTTATCATTGAGCTCTTACTCCCAATTAACAACTTCTTTATTTGCACTTGAAGTATAATGACCTTGTTTTGCAACTCTTTAGCTTGACATATTGTTAAAGGTCTGTTACGACCCAAAATTCGACTAGTCGTGATGGCACCTAACCCAACTCACTAGGTAAGCCAATTAACCACTAACCAATTCCAATAACAATTAATAAAGCAATTAAGTAAAGAAATATCTGAATCTAATACATTCCCCAAGAATTGGTAGTACAAATCATGAACTTCTAAGATACAGTTTACAAAGCGGAAATAAAATAAATACATCGTCTGTTTGAAAAGTACATAAACAGATTTTTATAGATCTAAAGCTACCACAAACAAGGAGCAGCTACAACCGGGATGCAGGTACATCTTCAATCCAGCTCCCATCGAACACAGCAACAACAACAGCCAACATCTGCACGCAAGGTGCAGAAGTGTAGTATGAGTACAACCGACCTAATTTACTCAATAAGTAACAAACCTAACCTTAGGTTGAAAGTAGTGACGAGCTAACAGAAAGGTCGAGTCTAACACCAATATTCCACTACAGTTCATAACAACATAGTACAGGTAACAAAAGAGTATCTCAAAAATAAAAGGCTCAATCCGTTCACAGTTCCAAAAAAATAAGCATTTCTTTTCAAGTATCCCATTGAAAATCCAAATCTTTTACCGAAAAAAGCCAAAATACGAGTAAGTTTAAAAACTGTGATTTTTCCCAAAACTCCTTTCAACAAATAGTAAAATATTTCATTTTCAGATAGCATGAGAAAAGTACTTCTCTATGCCTACATGTCAAGATACAGGTAAAATCACAAATGTCCCCAAAACTGGGTAGCAGAAGGAAATGCACCTCTATGCATGTATCTCAAGTACGCATGTCAAATGCAATGCATCTCGATGATGAACTCATGTACTCACACTCTCAGAGTACTCAATCTTACTGGGGGTGTGCAGACTCCGGAGGGGCTCCTTTCAGCCCAAGCGCTATAATCCGCACGAAAAACTCACGTGCCATAATATCAATATCTGGAATCGCATGGGCAATTCACTTTCTATATTATCAACATCTAGAATCGCACGGACAACTCACGTGCTGCACGAACAACTCACGTGCTATAGTGACAACATCCTCACAAACAGACCCCCGGCCTCACTCAACCATCAACCTCTCCAGTCTCACTCACGGGCTCACAATGTCATGAAACTAGATCGACAACAATGATATGATGTATCAATAAATAAATGAGACTGAGATATGATATGAATGCATGAATATGACTGAGTACGAAATATCAATGAAATTAGTGAGATGACAGTAAGAAACGACCACTATGGGTCCAAACAATATCGACATAATGCCTAAAAATAATATCTAGCATGATTGACAGCTTAACTACTTTATCACATGGTGAAAACACGGATATCAACAAAGTAGGACCACTATACAGTGCCATGGAAACAACAGAGTCCCAATTCACATGGTGCACGCCCACACACCCGTCACCTAGCATGTGCGTCACCTCAATACCAATCACATAACACGTATTTTGGGGTTTCATACCCTCAGCACTAAGATTAGAAGAGTTACTTACCTCGAACAAGCCAATACCAATGCCGAGCAAGCCAAGCAATGCTCCAAAGATGCCAGCCAGCTTGTTCCGACCTCCGAACGGCTTGAAACTAAACAAAAAAACTAAAATGCATCAAACAATACTAAAGGAACCAATCCCGATCGAAGAAGATCAAATCTTGAATCAAAAGCCCAAAATCGGCCAAAAGCCCAACCCGGGCCCGTACCTCGGAACCCGACAAGATTCACAAAATCTGACAACCCATTCAATTACGAGTCCAACCATACAAGTTTCACTCAAATTCGACTCCAATTCGATGTTCAAAATTCAAACATTCATATTATAAAACTTTAGGCCAAAACCCCCAATTTCCTCTTTAAAATTCACAATCCAATTACCAAAAACGAAGGTAGATTCATGATATAAGATCAAAACCAAGTGTAGAACACTTACCCCAATCGTTATGATGAAAATTGCTCCAAACGTCACCTAAACCGTGCTCCAAAATTCGAAAATGAGTGAAAAATCGTGAACCCTCGAACTTAAAGGGTTCTGTCCAGTCAATCCGCACCTGCGGACAAGAGGTCGCATCTGTGACCTTTGCTTTTGCTGGAAAAATCTCGCTTCTGCAAGAACAACTTGGTCAGCCTTGATCGCTTCTGCGATGTCTTGGACCGCACCTGCGGTCGCATTTCTGTGCGCATTGGCTGCTTCTATGCATGCGCATATGTGCCCTGGCTTCCGCTTCTACGGGCCTCCTCATCCAGCTCTCATGTTGCATCTGCGATGCCTTTGTCGCACCTGCGACCATTGCACCTGCGAGCCCATTTCTGCAAGTGCAGAAACACTAGACCCAACAACCTTCAACAATGCAATATGCAACGAAATTGATCCGAACCTCGTCCGAAATTCAAGTCGGGACACCACCCAATGTAACTCTCAGTTTCTAGCCATATACAAATCTTGAAAATTCCAAATCGCTACATATAAATCTTAAATCCATTAGAACCATTCTTGAGAGTCATCCACTATACTGAAATCTCAATTAAACCGACAAAACAGACCGAACGACCTGTGCCCCATTAGCACAACAACACCCAAAGTAGTAACACTGCCTTAACACCACCGATCGATTTCATAATCTGTGTATACTACATCCTTCGCGAATAACCACTCAATTATTTTATGATTCCCATGATTTTCATATACTCCTAAAGTGCCATAACCCGCATCCAGAAATTTTCTTAGTCGAGTCATTCTCGAACTCAACCTATGCAAGTCATAACTAATCCACAAGAATGCCTCAGACCAAAATTAAAATTTAACACATAACCATGAAATCAAATTATCAATATCGTAGTTAGTACAACAAAAATTCTTCCCAAGCTCATACAACGCCAACCATAAAGATATCTCAATCGTCCGTTAAGCTCGCATTCATTCTCTTAACACTCATGTCAACTTTCTCAACCAGATTTAAATTCAAATTCAAATCCCAACATATACGCCCCGTGCAGAAAAGAAACTCTCTACTCATATCATAAGGAACACACCTATGTAGATTACTCCGCAGGGGATAATCCACCGGCTTAACCTTAAATCGGTATCTTGCTAAACCCTTTCGCAGTTACAATTACTATGAAATCACTTAATCTTTATGAGTCCAACTCATTAACTAGACATGAGAATTTAATTTTCTCCAAAATTTAACAACGTGAAAGATCCTTCAAAACATTAATACTCAAGACTGTACGTCACATCAAAACGAAAATCAAGCACCTAATGGCATTTCCTTTACATTTCAAAGAAATTCTTCTCGTCATATTCAAACAATCTGAACACATCTCGCAGTCATATCACACTCACCACATAGTCATTCCACCGCTCATCGAGCCACAAATTCCACTCTTAGGGACATTACCGGACGTATGAGTCCAATTATACAAGTTACTACTGAAGCTACCGAGTTCAAGCTGCGGACTAACCATGACCTCAAGTCCTCCAGACTGGCCCTTCACCAAAACACAGAATACACATCTCGAACCTCATTCATAGAATCACAAGCTGCCGGCGCACAACCGATACCGAGCACTCACATGCACATACGAATGCGTGGAAGGAATTCAAAGAGTTACGCTTCAAGCTGAATCAATGCCACACGATAAGGAAAGAAAGATATGAAGTATATCCGAAATGTTCTGCAGCCTCTCAAAGATAGGTATGGACGTCATCATACCGATCCGCAAGACTCTACTAAACACTTGCTCATGACTTGTAGAACCTATGAACCTAGAGCTCTGATACCACCTTGACACGACCCAAAATCCGACTAGTCGTAATCCAACCCGCTAGGTAAACCAATTAACCACTAACCAATTCCAATAATAATTAATAAAGAAATTAAGTAAATAAATATCTGAATCTAATACATTCCCCAAGAACTGGTAGTACAAATCATGAGCTTCTAAGAATAGAGTTTACAAAGCGGAAATGAAATAAATACATCGTCTGTTTGAAAAGTACATAAATAAAGTTTTATAGATCTAAAGCTACCACTAACAAGGGGAAGCTACCACCAGGATGCAGGTACATCTTCAATCCAGCTCCCATCGAACACAGCAAGAACAACAGCCAACACATGCACGCAAGATGCAGAAGTGTAGTATGAGTACAACCGACCCCATGTACTCAATAAGTAACAAACCTAACCTTATGTTGAAAGTAGTGACGAGCTAAGAGAAAGGTCGGGTCCAACACCAATATTCCACGACAGTTCATAACAGCATAGTACATGTAACAAAAGAGTATCTCAGAAATAAAAGGCTCAATCCATTCACAGTTCCAGAAAAATAGGCATTTCTTTTCAAGTACTTGAGTGAAAATCCAAATCTTTTACTGAAAAAGGGAAAATACGAGTAAGTTTAAAAACTGTGATTTTTCCCAAAACTCCTTTCAACAAATAGTAAGATGTTTCATTTTCAGATAGCATGAGGAAAGTACTTCTCTATTCCTACATGTCAAGATACAGGTAAAATCGCAAATGTGCCCAAAACAGGGTAGCAGAAGGAAATGCACCTTTATGCATATATCTCAAGTACGCATGTCAAATGTAATGCATCTCGAAGATGAGCTCATGTACTTACACTCTCAGAGTACTCAATCTCACTGTCTCGCATTCTCTCTCACTATGCTCAGCACACTCAATCACTGAGCGTTGTACCATACCCGCTGCGGCGTGCAGCCTGATCCATATTTATAGTCGACTGTACTCACTGGGGTGTGCAGACTCCGGAGGGGCTCTTTTTAGCCCAAGCGCTATAATCCGCATGGACAACTCACATGCCATAATATCAATATCTGGAATGGCACAGATAACTCACGTGCTGCACGGATAACTCACGTGCCGTACGGACAATTCACGTGCTATAATATCATCATCTGGAATCGCACGGACAACTCATGTGCTACACGAATAACTCACATGCTATAGTGACAACATCCTCACAAACAGGCTCTCGACCTCACTCAGTCATCAATCTCTCCACTCTCACTCACGAGCTCACAATGTCATGAAACTAGCCCGACAACAATGATATGATGTATCAATAAATAACTGAGAATGAGATATGATATGAATGCATGAATATGACTGAGAATGAAATATCAATGAAATCAGTGAGATGATAGTAAGAAACGACCACTATGGGTCCAAACAATATCGGCATAATGACTAAACATGATATCTAGCATGATTGATAGCTTAACTACTTTATCACATGGTGAAAACACGGATATCAACAAAGTAGGACCACTATACAGTGCCATGGAAACAACAGAGTCCCAATTCACATGGTGCACGCCCACACGCCCATCACCTAGCATGTGCGTCACCTCAATACCAATCACATAACATGTATTTTGGGGTTTCATACCCTCTACACTAAGATTAGAAGAGTTACTTACCTCGAACAAGCAAATACCAATGTCGAGCAAGCCAAGCGATGCTCCAAAGATGCCAGCCCGCACGTTCCGACCTCCGAACGGTTTGAAACTAACCAAAAACAACTCAAAGTATCAAACAATGCTAAAGGAAACAATCCCGATCGAAAAAAGATCAAATCTTGAATCAAAAGCCCAAAATCGGCCAAAAGCCCAACCCGATCCCACACCTCGGAACCCAACAAAATTCACGAAATCCGACAACCCATTCAATTACGAGTCTAACTATACTAGTTTCACTCAAATTCGACTCCAATTCGATGTTCAAAACTCAAAAATTCATATTATAAAACTTTAGGCCAAAACACCCAATTTCCTCTTTAAAATTCACAATCTAATTACCAAAAACAAAGGTAGATTCGTGATATATGATCAAAACCAAGTGTAGAACAGTTACCCCAATCGTTGTGATGAAAATTGCTCCAAATGTCGCCTAAACCTTGCTCCAAAATCCAAAAATGAGTGAAAAATTTCGAACCCTCGAACTTAAAGGGATCTGTCTAGTCAATCCATACCTACGGACAAGAGTTCACATCTGCGACCTTCGTTTCTGGGGGAAAAATCTCTCTTCTGTGGGAACAGCTTGGTCAGCCTTGATCGCTTCTGCGATGTCTAGGGCCGCACTTGCGGTCGCGCTTCTGCGTGCATTGGCCGCTTCTGCACATGCTCATATGCGCCCTGGCTTCCGCTTCTGTGGGCCTCCTCATCCAGATCTATTCTCACTTCTGCGACGTTTTTGTCGCACCTGCGAGCCCATTTCCGCAGGTTCTGAAACACCAGAACCGACAGCCTTCAACAATACAATATGCAACGAAATTGATTCGAACCTCGTCCGAAACTCACCCGAGGCCCCCGGGACCTCAACCAAATATACCAAAAAGTCCCATAACATACTACGGACCTACTCGAGGCCTCAAATCACACCTAACAACATCAAAATGATGAATCACACCTAAATTCAAAATTAATGAACTTTGAAACTTCAACTTCCACAACTAATACCGAAACCTATCAAATTACGTCCGATTGACCTCATATATTGCACACACGTCACATTTCACATTACGGACCTATTTCAATTTCCAAAATCGAGTTCTGACCCCGATATTAAAAAGTCAACCACCTGATCAAACTTTCCAAAAATTCAACTTTCGCCATTTCGAGCCTAATTCCACTACGGACCTCCAAATAATTTTTCGGACATGCTCCTAAGTCCAAAATCACCATACGGAGCTATTGGAATCATCAGAATTCAAATCTGAGGCCGTTTACACATAAGTCAATATCCGGTCAACTTTTTCAACTTAAGTTTTCAATTATGAAACTCACTGCCTCATTTCTCTTCGAAATCCTTCCGGACCCGAACCAATTACCCCGACAAGTCATACAACAACTGTAAAGCATAAAGTGAGTAGTAAATGGGGGAACGAGGCTGTAATACTCGAAACGACCGGCCGGGTCATTACAATGTCCTTTTTGAGATTCCAAAGCTTCATTCTTGTCTTTGAATATAGTTGAGCTTCCTAGGATGCTATCATTCCCCTCTTCTTGAAGAAAATTCGTCCTCGAATTTTGACCTTGCAAGAAAAAAAAGACATGCACTAGTACATGGCATCAACTAATTTGAAAAAATGGTAGGAATAAAACAAGATAGTGACCATGTGTCCACTTAACCCAATTAATCCTAATAGGTGTATATACTCCTATAAAGCATATAGACATCATCATCCCAATAAAATTTATGCTTACTTAGATTTTTCCAATAAAAACATCTCTTAAGGTAGTCCAAAAATGTGCATGACAAAGAAACTACAAAAGATTGATCACACATCCATTTAAAATAAGTATCTCTACCACATGTATCAAATAAGAAACTTTTATGATATAGACAAGTATCAATTACAAATCTTATGGATTCTTCTACATATAAGCTATTCAAAGAAGCACATAAATTCTCAAGAAGGTTAGAAGAACCCATAATTACCAAAATAAAAGTTTCAATACATTCAAGCTCGTGATTATAACTTTCCCCAATAATATTTCTAACATCAACGGATTTTAAACATTTGCTTAAACTGTCATAGAAAGAGTCATAGATAAGCTCATGAAAGAGTATTTGATCACTAACGTCACAATAATCATGCATAGCCTCTTTACTAGTAGCAAATACTCTTACAAGCTCACAATCGACATGACTAGAAGAATGACTTCCCATCACACAACAAAAATCACATTCTAGCAATTTATCACATGAAAACTCATTATCCACTTGAATAAAAGAAGATTAAATATTTAACTCATTCGCAAGCCTCTTCTCATTAATTTCATGCCTCTTTCCACAAAGTTGGAATACATAATCATCTATGTCATACTCAATTTCAAAAGGAAGCAAATTACTCTTGCACTTGAACTTAGATATTATAGTTAATGACTTGATATGCATCGAAATATTATCATCAACAAAAATAATAAAGTCACCAATATAAGAAATAAGAGTATAAGTCATTACCTCCAAAAATACCTTAGGTATTCTAGAACGCCCAAGAAATCAAATAAACCAATTATACATACCATACTTGGACTTATTTACCAATGGAACATCATCACCTTGTATTCTTTTATGTAATGGATCCAACTTAGCAATGTCATTAGGAAACTCCATGTAATAAAACTGTAAATATGGATCAAAATAGTCAAAAGGTTCAACAACAAAGAAATCAAGATTTTATCTTCTACCATCCAACAAGAAATGATTTCGCCAAATTCATGTTGGAATGCAATTGGATCCTTTACCACCATCTCTTGCACCTCACCTCCCCTTTCAAAAGGTATTTCAACACGTGGTTGCACAAAATCACAAGAATTAAAACAAGAAAGAGTTAATGGGTTAGGAAGAAAAGAAATTCTTTTTTTGCTTACACTCTCTTTGGCTTTTATCACAAGACTGACTTTCTCCTCACCCTTAGCCTCTTTTTTCTCACTAAAGTTTTTTTCTTTTTCTTCACTCAAACCCTCTTGTTTTTCTCTCTCTACCTCACCGACTTTTGTTATCTCATTGCCTTCTCTCTTTTCTTTTTTCTCAAGATCACTCTTTACCTCACTCGACATCCCACTCTTTTCACTCAAGACAACCTCTCATTTTTTCCCTCTTGGAATGTCAACATGCACTCCCTTACTCCTTTCATTCTTTTCTCTCTCGTATTTTTCCATATTCTCTTTAACAATCTTTTCATCTTCACAAATTTGTGAGGGAGTCAAAGGCCTAAGAATGAGTTTCTTCCCATTAATCTCAAAAGAGTATTTTTTTTTTCACACTATATGAAGCATTTCTATATACATACCATAGCCTTCCCAATAAGATATGACAACTATTCATGTGAATGACATCATACCAAATCACATCCTCATACCTTCCAATAGAGAATTGTAATAACACTCCTTTATCTACCTTTACTCCTTTCAACATGTAGGGTTCAATATGTTCAACACAAGACAACTTCAATTTCTCAACCATATAAATGCTAATTAAGTTATAGCCAAATGCTTTGTCAATTCTAAGGGCATAAATTGTAGACATCACTTTAGCTCTTGTTTGAAAAATAACATTACCATTGTCTTCCTTCCATTCAGTATACTATAAGTTCGACTTTTCAAGTTGTTGAGTCATAACTCTCCTACTTCCACTGTAACTACATGTTTGAGATATCTTGACATAGATTAAAAAAAATATGTATCTCTCAAATTTGGCTTTTTCCCTATAATGCTCTCCCCTCTCTTTCCTTTTTCACTCAAAGCAACTCTGGATCGTTAATCTTTAGATTTATCAATAAACCTTACTAGTCACAACCTTAGTGATAAGAATGTGGAGTTAGACAAAAGGAAAAAGAAAGTGAAGGACCAAATCTAAGAAGAATAGGAATTGGTTATTAAGAAAGTAAAATGAAAGAATTTAAGAAACCTAAAACCCAC
Source organism: Nicotiana tomentosiformis (assembly GCF_000390325.3). NCBI lineage: Eukaryota > Viridiplantae > Streptophyta > Magnoliopsida > Solanales > Solanaceae > Nicotiana > Nicotiana tomentosiformis. The sequence goes on from NC_090818.1 coordinate 78,837,484, forward strand.
AAGAATATGGAAAGAAGTTACCTTAATCTTCAAGAACTAGGATCCCCTCTTCTTGTTTCTTTCTTGACTTGGAAACCAAATTATACTTGAATCTGAAAATAATAATGAGCAATAACACTTTTTGGGCTTATTTTAGTTTTTTTTGTTTTTTTTTAATCTTTTTTTTTGCTCAAGAACCACCCAAGATAATCAAAATTAAAATCTTGATTAGCCTATACTCTAATACCACTTGATAACAACATGATAGGGGATTCAAGAATTACTAAAGAAAAATAAGAAAATCAAGAAATGTGTGGAAGCTAAAAGGAAATAGAAAAATGAAAAAGACAGAAATTAAAGATAGATTGAATTCAAAAAAGAGTTTCTTCAATTCAAGAAGTTTATTCTTGAAGTTGAATCCTAACAACAACAATTAGATAACGAAAAACTAATTGCCTTTGGTAGAGAAATAAAAACAAGAGATAGATTATGAAACCCAACCCTTTAGAATAACAAGAACAACAATAAGCCTAAACTTATCACCTTTCTTGAATAGCTAGAAGTGATCTAAGATTTTGAAAAGGGTTTAATCTTACCACCTTAAGTTGATTCTTGAAGGTTGAAGAATAAATTCAAGAGTAGCCACACACAAGAGTGCAAGAAAAATCTCACAATTTTTGTTGATATTGTCTATAATAATCTCCCCTAAAAACAAAGAAGAAACCCTTTATATAGAGAAGGAGCCACGAAATTCTACCAAAAAAAAAAACAAAGAAAGAAAGTGCTAACTACTTTGGACAAAAAGTCCAACTACCTTAGGATAGGATCTTGAAATTCCAAAACCAATCTTGAAAAACTTTGAAATCTTGAAAAAGAAAGAAAGTTCTAACTACTTTGGACAAAAAGTCTAACTACCTTAGGATATGATCTTGAAAGTCCAAAGCTAATCTTGGATAGAATCTCGGAAATCTTGAAGGACATTTGCAAGCAACTTGGCACCAACTTGCACTCAACTTCTAGCACGACTGTTGTACCCTTCTTTGACATCAAGTAAGTTCTTTTTATTTTATAAAAACGTGACTTCATGTAGGACTTATTGGGTTGCATATTTGGATACATTTTAGGTAACAAAATGGTCCAAAAGTGGACTGATTAGGACCTTCTTCAAAGGATATCTCTTGGGATCCAACACTCATCTTCTTGGACATAAATTTGGGCCATAAAATAATTGTAACGCCTAACCAATTCACATCCTTTATCCTTGAGCTCTTCCTCCCAATTAATTACTTTTTTATTTGCACTTGAAATATAATGACCTTGTTTTGCAACTCTTTAACTTGACATTTTGTTAAAGGCCCTCTTTGAGATTCCAAAGCTTCATTCTTGTCCTTGAATATTGTTAAGTTTCCTAGGATGCTATCAGTAATTGCTCTCAAAATACCAAATTCAGGGGGATAATTAAGACCACGAATAGTTTAGGGGTATAACTAATAATCGGTATCAAATTTAGAGTGGTTTTTAGGTATTCCGCCTTAATAAAAATAAGGTACATGGCCCGACCATCCCAATAACTACCCACATTTTAGTAGAGCATTAGGACATTAGAATATTAAAAAAATAATAATAAGTAAAGAGGCCTGAATACGAAGGTGGCGTACATAAAAGACCTATAGGCATTGAATTGTCTTTACTGACAATCACGGTTAGGAGCTCAACTTTTGAGCAAAGGAATTGCTGTACTTGTGAAAGCTCCAGGTATTATTATATTTTGTATGCTTTTTAGTTGGTGTTTGTCAATTACTGATGATATCAGTGTGTAATATAGGATGTTAAAAATTAAGCAATGATTGAGGGCATCATGAATTAAACATGAAAACAATTTGCTACTGTTAGTTAGGGGAATTGAAAGTACGTACTATATGGAAAATAATTGTAGATGCACTTTCAGTTTTACTTCTTTCTATTAGGAGACAATGATTTATTTATTATTAGGTAATAATAATGAGTGGATACATATTTATGGCAACGGTGATTGAATATAGTGTTAAATAACGTATATTCCAGTGGCTACCTTCAACGTGAATCAGTAAACTAAGTTTTCAAGGTTTCGAAACATTTGGGTCCATAAGCCACAATATCATTTTATTTTATTCTATACTCTATGATTATTATTTCTGGACATAAGTGTTAGTATACTGGACGTGCATATTAAACATTGAGTTTAGATTGACATATTGGGATATGTCCTTAACTTTAAAAATATGATATTTAATAGGTAGAATATTAAGATATAGCTTTAAGTTTGAAAGTTAGGAATATTGAGATTTTACCCCGACTAGAATCATTGATATTGTAATTCAATATTTTGGATAGATTGAGGCCATTGTATCACGATCCGAACCGCAGGGCTGCGACGGGCACCCGGTACCTTACTCAACCGAGTACTAACGTAACATATCTTTCTTATCATACCATCATGGGTAAGTAGGCCAGAAGGGCCGTCATGAGAGAACTAGAATAAAACATAAGGGAATACTAGATATATGATGATCCAACATGATATAGAAACTTATACATGTGACATACGGGCCTATAAGGCCGACATGATCACTTGTACACTTAAAACATAGGCCGACAAGGCCATACAAGTATCTATATACATGACATCTGTCTACAAGCCTCTAAGAGTACATAAACGTCATAAAGGTCGGGACAGGGCCCTGTCATACCAATCAATACATGTCCAATTCATATTAACCAAATTGGCAACTCCGGAGCAAGTGGAGTGCATCAACACCTTCCGCTGAGCTGATAGCCTACTAGGAGGACTACCTGTCTATCGGGACATGCGTGCATGTAAACCAGCATCCCCAGGCAAAAGGGACGTCAGTACGAATAAAGTACCGAGTATGTAAGGCATGAAAAAGAGTATATAAAAGACTTGAAAGAAACATGGAGTAAAGAACTGAACCTGTAAGTCTGAATAGCTCTGTGAATCATGAAATATTTATAATGTCATGCACGTGTGTATAAATGTCATATCATGTAGGTATATACGTACATAACATCATCAAGCCTCTGAGTCCCATCATATCTTATCGGCCTCAGTGGGCAAAATCATCAACGTATACTACCTGATCAAGTGGTGGTGCGTATATAACGCCTTAACCTTTTTCCATAGCCCATATATATATATAATATACGCGTATATAACGCCATCTGATCATGGGTCAATGTACATCTATAAATGAATGCAATGCATAATGAAGTAAGTCAATAAGATCTCTCGGAATATCATAAGATCAATATGCCTTCGAATAAACTTTATCAACTTACGTATTTTCTAAGACCCATGAACAGGCGATATAATAACAGGACACATGGAGAATCAAGAACATAGGCACCCCTAGTACTTCTATGAATAGTGTCATTTATGTAAGTTGTGCGTTTGCTCGTTTTGTTTGTATCATATCGATCATGCCAAAAGGAAAGAAGGGTTAGCCTTAACATACCTTTGTAGTTTACTTGACCACATGACATCGGTTCAGCCCGTTAGTACTTCAATCTACAACAAACAATAAGTGACCCTTGTTAATCTTACACATGCTAGAACTCAACACAAATGAGTGACTAGCTCGTCTACAAAATTTTGGATAGCACCTCCCCTTATTCTTTTCACTTTCCTCAAATCAAACAACAAGACCAACTTGTCCAGAATGTCAACAAACACACACACACACACACACACACACACACACACACACACATATATATATATATATATATATATATCAATATTTAACCTTATATTTATTACAATACATCACCAAAACCGTCAACACCATCTCACCCAACTACCAAGTTCTAACTTGCACTTTTCCAAGCCTTCTCTTCTTCCAAACACATCAACCACAATAGCAATAGTATTATTAAGTTATTTCTACTGATTTCCAGCCATAAAACATCAAGAATTCAACTCCAAAATAGTCCAGCAACTACAACACTTCTACATGGAGTTCAACCTACTTCACAAGTCCCCTTTATCAAATCAACTAGATATACATAGATGATCTTAAATACATATAGGAGAAGTTAAACCTTACCTTGGCAGCAAGAATACTTGTCCAACTAAGCTTTACTTCAAGCTCAAACAAGCTCTTTACTCCAAACAATAAAGTAGAGAGATAACTAGGTGATCTTGATCTTCCAAGAGAGAAATCACCTTACCAACTTGTGGATTTGGTCCTGAACCCTAGGATAACATTGAGAGAGGTCTTGGGATGATATTTTGGAGCTCCTTCACATTGCAATAGAGAGAGAGGGATCCTAAATTATTTTCTAAGTGAAATATCTATGTATATATGGCCATACTAATGGGCTTGGGCTCCCCATCTCTATCCTTTTCATTTTCCCTTTTAATTTGGTCCACAAACTCTAAGTAGGTGATGCACCTACTTGTCACCTACTTAATCAAGTAGGTGATACATGTTGGTTATTTTTCCATTTTAAAACATGTGTCTCATCTTCGTTAAATAATTTAGACATGTGTCGAGTAGCTCAAGCAAGTAGGATGGAAAGTAAGTTGGTGAAGCAGGCACGTCGGGTAAGCAAGCAGCTCGTTTTTATTTGTCCAAAATCTCCTTTCTCACGTTTAAGTGCATTCGTCCTCAACCTAGTCGTTTGTATGTTGAATGAAAATACGGGATGTAATATCATCCGATTACTTTATATACTTTCAAAGAGGATCTCATTTTCGAGCTTACATCAATTGAATTACGACGTATTTTTGTGACGAAAACAAGGGGTGTAACGTCATTCCCCCTTTGGAACATTCGTGCTCAAATGTTTACTGATGCACTTATCAGTCTCATAACCTACAGCCCATAAGAATACTTTAATACCGTCCTTGCCATCTAGGCAACTGTTCTATGAATAAATCCAAAGGACAGGGCATTACCCGCTTTAGGCATCTTTCTCACACCACTATAGTCGAAATTCTTCCAATCTCGTAACTGTTGCTACCTTTTGTCATGCAGCCTGTACGACTTTGAACTTGTATGCGCACCTATGAGACTCTTCTTTCCTTTTTCCTCCAGCTTTTAGCCAATCTCTAGGCCTCACTTTGGGAACATATACAAAACTATGACAAGCTGTCCCTATGGGCATCTAAAGGTGTACTGAAGTTCTCCGCTCGGTACTTTGTCGAACTTTCGACTATTGCTATATTTTGTTTCATAGCCTCGGTTATCTATGATTATGACTTTAATACATCTAAGTAGGTCATACTATACTATAACTCTTACTTTGGTTTATTTTTACTGAGGTCTGCTACTCAACTGCAGGTTACTCTGTTGCTTATCCTATATAAATCTAAGTCCTTTAATGCTTCCTCATTACTGTACATCTTAAGAATGACGCCCTAGTCTGATCTCATACTTTGTAACTTTTATCCATTCATTGTTAATTTACCTCAATGTTGATCTATAATCTACCACTGATAACTTGAAACCTCTTACGTAATACATTGTCACTAGGGTTCACATCGCATCGAGCAACATTTGAAGTGATTTGCCTAATCCACCGAGGGACGATATACTTTAATAACTGTATTTCATAGCATCCCAATGTGATTCATCTTATGGGGGTATTCTAATCCCGTGCAAATCATCAAATCCCTTTTCTTTATATCATTACTCAATCAAATGCCTAAATGTCATCCTCTCATCTTTCACAATTACACCCTTATTCTACTACCAGGGCAATATTCCATCTCTTCTAAATGTACCTAGTCTTAGACTCCTTTGAGTTCATTCATGCTATACTGAGCTTTCTATAACTTACGGAAACCATCAGCTCTTTTATTTTGATGGGCTTAATCCCGAGGCCTTACCTATTCTTGTCACCTTCGTACTCCCCTTTTCTTTAATCCTTACTCCAATCTACCTAAAACCTTGTCGCTCTACCATACTTTAGCTTGCGACCTACACATATCGATTTATACTACTCGCATCCTTCCTTTAACTTGCTAGCACCATAGATTTCCTTTCGTGCCTTCTCAGTTGTCTTTAAGCATAAGCAATTACTTTTCCTGGTCGTTCTGCCACTTGCTGCATGGATACTTAGCTTATCTTGGTGCCCACACCTATTGGAATTCCATGCAACCCATATGATCTCGAATATCACTTACTTCCCATTCATTAGTCACGATAGGTGCCACTTTCTTATGGAGTGCATCCAATATTGTAGTGAGACTGTTATTACAAGACCATTTCTTCTTCAAGTTACTATGCTTAGGTTGAAGCCTTCCTCCTTATTTCCTCAGCTAGTCTTTCGTTGTAGTACTTAGGGAAGACCCTCTGACTCTTGTAAGGCTACGAGATTATTACATCGTTTACCCGACGGAATTTTTGATGTTCTTCCTCGCCTATAATTATCCTTATTTACTTACCTCTACGCTCTTGTGCTCGTAGGGTTGCTTCTGAACTTAAATTTTGACTATCTCCCCAGTAGCACTCTCTATTATTTCTGTAACACTTATACGGTATATTTAACTACCCCAACTCCTATCTGAATATTTCTCAAGGATCACGATGTCATATATGCGAGACTGAATTCCCTATGTTGGGGTTCATTACGTTTATCTTGCATGGTCTGTTGATTTATCTGTATCCTCTTATCTAGCCATAACTAGACTCTTCCTGAATCAATTACTAGCTACTCGTTGGTCCATTATCATCTCTATATTCCGCGTAATCTTTCTTGGGATATATCCTTTGTCTTAACTTACCTCTTGCACAGGCTCCTGATTATCAAGTATCAATTCACACTTATTAATCAATAACATCCTGGCCGAGAACTCTTACGGCCTCTCCTCGGCGTCGTGCTTGCATAATGTTCTAGAGTCGCCACATATATGTAGGATCTGAATAAATGCAACATCATCCCTTTCGCCTTTTACCACATTCTTCCTTTACCATTCCATAGTTACCTGAACCACTTAACTCCGACTTAATACCACATCACACCATCTTCCCACTCTTTTCATCTTTGGCATCTTTTCACATCTTCACTGACTCATACTCGCCTTGCGGTAACCCTTTTGTAGTAAGGATAAAGAAATTTCTTACTCACAAGGGTGACACCTAGTGTAACCGACATACTTAGTCCCTTAAGCTTAACACTGCTCACAGTGTTTGCTTTAGGGAAGCGTCTTCCTGAATGAACTTTAAAGGTTATTCTTTTGTTGTCCATTCTATTATTGCCGGAACGCTATCTCTAAAATTCTCATGATGCCGACTATTATAAAATCCTTCGGTCTCTAATTCATGTTCAGTTTATGTTTTTCACTAGCCCATACTGATTTCTATTACTCCGGGGGTCTAACGTTTTCTTCTGGTAATCACGTTGGAGTCACCAACTCATTTCCCGAAATGGGAATATGGCTTCATGGCTTATACTCTTTTATTGCCTCAAGGTCTGTCACCACTTGTCTTTTCCTTCACTTGACTATAGACTCTGTCATCCTGTCATATTTTGATTTACTATTATTAGTCATTTATCACATCTTACTCATAATGCTTTATTTACTCTTTTCTTATTCTCCTGCTAATATTTCTATCTATCACTTTACTCTGAATTTTTTAACAATACATTCTTTCGCTTTTAGCTCTCATTGCTCCATCCACTAGCTCTTTGGGTCGCCTAACATTCTCTCTTGACTAGGGACAGGAGCCATACTAAGTTAAATATTTATCCCTTCTAGGATTCCAGTGCCTATCTTATGAATTTTATGAACATGCTAGTATTTGTATCTAACTGTACTATTCTAGAGTGCACCATCTAGGTGTATCACAAGGAGAACTATTACCATGTTTGCAATATTCTTCGGAAATATCAGCTAACGCTAACAATCCATCCACAATTTTGGGTTACTCTAACTAACCCCAGCTGGATCCTGATATCCTGTCCTTCTCTTAAACAATATCTGTTAGCTCCCATAGGGCATAACTGAGATGGGTGTGGACAATTGTACATACCTCTGTTAGTGTTGAAGGTAACTCAAAATTCTTATATTTCTCTATCAGGATTATAAATACTGATAATCTTCATTAACTGGGTACATTGTATCCTTCTTCACCTTGCTTCTTTTACTTGTTGAAAATTGTATCTACCTTCTGATTCTCTCATTAATTTTTACCACATGGGTGGATACATATTCATGCCTTAGGGATCCTTTTAAAGAAGCTTACACACCTTAGTACACATATGATCTGCTCAAGACCTTACATTTACTCATCATAAGCATGATGCAAAATCGAGTTCCTCTGACTCAACTCTTCCACAGCCACATTCAATCTCTTACCAACGGTCTTTCTAGATGTAGGTATCGTTGTATTACGAATAAGATAGAATTGAGGGGTTTGAATTCTTACAACTGAGCTCTACCACACGATCTAGAGTAAGAAGAAAGAGTGATAGTCCTAAATGCCCCGTAGCCTCCTGCTTATAAGTGTGGTGCACAACACACCTATAAACAAGACTCTACTAGACACGGCTTGTAGACTCTCTAGGACAGAACAGTTTTGATACCAAATTTGTCACGACCCAAACCGCAGGGCCGCGACGGGCACCCGGTGCCTTACTCAACCGAGTACTAACGTTACATATCTTTCTTTATCATACCATCATGGGTAAGTGGGCCAGAAGGGCTGTCATGAGATAACCAGAATAAAACACAAGGGAATACTAGACATAGGATGACCCAACATGATTTAGAAACTTATACATGTGACATACGGACCTATAAGGCCAACATGATCACTTGTACACTCAAAACATAGGCCGCCAAGGCCATACAAGTATCCATATACATGAAATCTGTCTACAAGCCTCTAAGAGTACATAAACATCATAAAGGTCGGGACAGGGCCCCGTCATACCAATCAATACATGTCCAAATCATACTGACCAAATTGGCAACTCCGTAGCAAGTGGAGTGCACCAATACCTTCCGCTGAGCTGATAGCCTACTAGGAGGACTGTCAACCTGTCTATCGGGACCTGCGGGCATGAAATGCATCGTCCCCATGCAAAAGGGACGTCAATACGAATAAAGTACCGAGTATGTAAGGCATGAAAAGCAGTATATAAAAGACTTGAAAGAAACATGGAATAAAGGACTCAACCTGGAAGTCTGAATAGCTCTGTGAATCATGAAACAATTATAATGTCATGCACGTGCGTATAAATATCATATCATGTAGGTATATGCGTACATAACATCATCAAGCCTTTGAGTCCTATCATATCTTATCAGCCTCAGTGGGCAAAATCATCAACGTATACTAGCTGATTGGGTGTTGGTGCATATATAACACCGTAACCTTTTCCCATACCCCATATACATATAATATACGCGTATATAACACCATCTAGTCATGGGTCAATGTACATGTATAAATGAATGCAATGCATAATGAAGTAAGTCAATAAGATCTCTCGGAATGTCATAAGATCAATATGCTTTCGGATAAACTTTATCAACTTACGTATTTTCTTAGACCCATGAACAAGCGATATAATAATAGGACACATGGGGAATCAAGAATATAGGCACCCCTAGTACTTCTATGAATAGAGTCATTTATGAAAGTTGTACATTTGCTCTTTTCGTTTGTATCATATCGATATGCCAAAAGGAAAGAAGGGATAGCCTTAACATACGTGTCACGCCCCGACCTCGAGGAGCGCGACCGGTGCTCAACAAGGTTATCCCGGTCGAGCAAGCCTGTACAGTGCCGTCTACCCAACTCACCCATGAATAAAAAGAAGAATACATTTCATTAATAAGTCAGTAAGAAGTCATGTGAATAATGCCGGTCCTTTTTGCATTAGTCACGTCATTAACAAGTAGAAAAAATAGTACATTGTACAATCATAGCTAAAGTGGAACACGTGATACGATTACAATATTTTTAATTTAACCTTCCCAAAAATAGATACAACCCACACTATGTCTACGGAGCCTCTAACAGGAACAAAAGAGTGCTATGATAGTGCTGGTAACAAGGCCCCGACTATACCTCAAAATGCTATGTACAAAGGATAAAAAGACATAGGACCCGAGATGAAGTGGGGCTCATCAAATCAGCAGAGGAGAGGGTATGCTGCTATCACAGGTCAATGCTACCTGCTATGGAACCACATGCATCCATTAAAGATGCAACACGTTAGTACATATAGAATAATATTAGTATGTAAAACTAAACACCCTCTCAATAGAACGAGCAACAGTAAACGGAGAATGAAACATGAAATCAATAAGAGACTCAAACAGTATCAAGGTGTCAGGTGAAGGGAAAGATAAATTTCAAATAGGATTCGGTAATATAAGTTGGGAGATCTTTAGCACAAATACACCACCGTGTCTTAGCGCGGAGCCCGATCTCAGTCCGACCGGCTAAGTCATCTCATCCCGAGATGTACACTTACAATACCACCATGCGCGTGGCATCCGATATTAGCCCGATCGGCTAAGCTGTCTCACCACAATGCCATGTGGGTTGACATCACATCACATCTCACTAGCAATAATCTCATCCCATTTAATGGAAAACAGTCTCATCACATTAACACAGAGATTTGCCCCACAATCACTCCTACACCGGCACGTGTAGTTTCGGGGTTAGGTTGTTCCGACCTACCCATCCTCAGTGGCTAAACGATACTACCAAGGCATTTATTATTAAAAGTACTTACCACTCAGTTTGTATTCTTTTACATGTCATTCATTTAATTGGAATCATTGACCATAACACAGTATCATTCTTGGAACATTAGCCGTATTTCATAATTCATGCTCACTATTTCACTTTCAATCATTATCATGGATAATCAACAACAAGGCCTTTCAAATTAAGACTTTACACTCATACTTGAGCAATTTTAGGGTCTTAGGCACATATGACTTCTTACACAATTGACATGATAGCTTTCATAAAAATTCACGCTTTTAAATCATTACATAGTAAAACACAGCCCATATTTAAGCCACGTTCTCAAACATTAACTCAACATAACAAGAATCCTTGTAATACATATTGAACGCATAATTATTTCGACACAAGGCTTATTTGACAAAAAATCAATTTATAAATAGTATCACGAGACTTACAAGGATATCGCGGGGTTTAATTCTAAGAGAAGAGTTTAGCCAACATACCTCGCCTCGAGCTTTTTAATTTACTAGAATATTCTAGAATTCCTGGCCACTTCGATCTATTTACAGATATAAAGAAATTGAACACAAATTAGGAAGGAGTTCATAGTTCCATCTCACTTGAGCATTTTATCAAACACTAGGTGTGCATTATGGTTTTAAGATCCTCCTATGGTGGATTCTTTCATCCCACAACCCAAAGTTTACCCAAAAGGGCTCAACAATCTCCCCACTATCCCAGATGGTACATGCATGTAAAATAAACAACTCCCACACCCAAGAATTGCTTTACTAATTACCCATTTTTAGTTAAATTCCGAAATTAAGGGTTAGGGTGTAGAATCTTACCTTTTGGTTGAAGACCCTGTGAGTTACCCTAGAAAAATCTTCAAGGTTTGAACAAAGATTGATGAACAAATGACTTGGAACTCCTCTTCTCACTCTAGACCACCTTCCTCTCTCTCTAAAATGTAAGTTTGAACCTTCTAAAATGACCCTTAATATTATTTTATAAGAATGGGGTCGGATTTATAAAACCAAAAAAATGGAACTCTGAAACACAATCTGCAGTCGCAGAGTGACAACAGAATGGATATGCGGTCCGCAAATCGGCCGCACAATTGGCCCTCCGGAACTGGGCGAGGCTGCCCCACTCTGTGACCAGTATGCGGTCTGCAGACCTATTATGCGGTCGCATAATGCACCGCAACACTTCCCACCGGAAATTTTCATGCTGGTTCCGCGGTCGATGTGCGGCCCGTGAAATGGTTTTGCGATCGCATAGTGGACCGCACAATATCATCCATACTTGGCCAGTTTTCTGCTTCACTCTGCGGCCATTCTGCGGCCTGCAAAGTGAAAAAAAGTCTTTTTCTGCCAAGATGTTTCCCTTACTCCCCAGGACACTGTTCAACCCAAAAGGTCCGTACCGCGGCTCGCAAGCTCGCCGTGAAGAATCTCTACATTCACCAACTCATAAGCCTACTTCGGCACCACGAAACCCCGAGTTTTTAGGCAAACTTTTACGGGGACTTACAATACCTTTGTAGTTTACTTAACCACATGACATCGGTTCAGCCCGTTAGTACTTCAATCTACAACTAACAATAAGGGACCATTGTTAATCTTACGGAAGCTAGAACTCAACACAAATGAGCGACTAGCTCGTCTACGAAAGTTTGGACAACACCTCCCCTTATTCTTTTCACTTTCCTCAAATCAAACAACAATACCAACATGTCAAGAATGTCAACAAACATATATATATATATACATATATATATATATATATATCAATATATATATATATATATATATATATATCAATATCTAACCTTATATTCATTACAATACATACCTTATATTCATTACAATACATCACCAAATTCTAGCTTGCACTTTTCCAAGCCTTCGCTTCTTCTAAACACATCAACCACAATAGCAATAGTATTATTAAGTTATTTCTACTGATTTTCATCCATAAAACATCAAGAATTCAACTCCAAAATAGTCCAGCAACTACAACGCTTCAACATGAAGTTCAACCTACTTCACAAGTTCTCTTTATCAAATCAACTTGATATATGTAGATGATCTTAAATACATATAGGAGAAGTTCAACCTTACCTTAGAAGCAAGAATACTTGTGCAACTAAGCTTTACTTCAAGCTCAAACAAGCTCTTTACCCCAAACAACAAAGTAAAGAGATAACTAGGTGATCTTGATCTTCTAAGAGAGAAATCACCTTACCAACTTTTGGATTTGGTCTTGAACCCTAGGATAAAGTTGAGAGAGGTCTTGGGATGATATTTTGGAGCTCCTTCATGTTGCAATAAAGAGAGAGGGATCATAAATTATTTTCTAAGGGAAATATCTATGTATATATGGACCTACTAATGGGCTTGGGCTGCCCATCTCTATCCTTTTCCTTTCCTTTTTAATTTGGTCCACAAACTCTAAGTAGGTGATGCACCTACTTGTCACCTACTTAATCAAGTAGGTGATACATGTTGGTTCCTTTTCCATTTTGAAACATGTGTCTCATCCTCGTTAAATAATTTAGACATGTGTCGAGTAGCTCAATCAAGTAGGATGGAAAGTAAGTTGGTGAAGCTGGCACGTCGGGTAAGCAAGCAGCTCATTATTATTTGTCCAAAATCTCTTTTCTCACGTTTAAGTGCATTCGTCCTCAACCTAGTCGTTTGTATGTTTAACGGAAATACAGGATGTAATATCATTCGATTACTTTATATACTTTCAAAGAGGATCTTATTTCCGAGCTAACATCAATTGAATTACGACGTATTTTTGTGACGAAAACATGGGGTGTAACACATTGGAGGCCGTTTTATTGGTGTTCTAGACATTGGAAGGTTGGTGAACTTCCCGTTAGCGAGGTAAGTGAGACTTTAATCTTTTGTTCTTGCTTTTCAAAGTCTGCTTTTAAATTATATTTTATCTGTTTAGTCCATGTGTTGGAACGAGTGTGCTTGGCAGAATCGGTGGTCTTTGACCAGCTGCAAATATATATTATTTTATGAAAAGACTAAAATTATTTAATAAGTAATTTACGGTGTGACGTAACCTTGTGCTATGGAGTTGGGGCATTAGAAATTAATTCTTCGTTGCCGTAATATATTTGCGGCATTGTGTATTTCGCTGTGATAGATTTGGAGCATTATGTATGTTGTCGTGGACTCGTTGGGGTGCTTGATTAATTTTATGCACTGTCGTTTATGACAAGCCCTTAGTATAAATTGTCCTGAGATATATAGTGTTGTTGTTGAATAATTGTTTGGGACTTTATGGAGTAAGTATATGGTGAAAGAATTTTTGTGCATATTATTTCTGTTCTCGTTGTGTATTTGTATTTTCTAACACTTGTTCTAGGGATATTCAACGTGGTGGGTCACGGATCTTACTGGGTTATATTTACGTATAACTGACTCCTTACCTGCATGTCCATGCAGATACTGTTGTTGAGGGCGAGGCTAGTAGCTAACGAGTTCGTTGAGTGAATTCTATTGCTGAGGTGAGCCGCCGTATTATTTTTTGGAGGCTGTTGTTTTAACTTTACGTATCTTATATTTACTATTTCTTTCGGGTTTGCATTCCTGTCTAGTTAAACTTCTAGTACTCTATTAGATGCTCCATGGTCTTAGTATAGAATTTAGGTTAGAGATTTATTATTTGAGTGCTCATTAGAATTTATAAATAAATTATGCTTTTGATTGGATAATTATTTTCTATTTAGTAATATTTAATGCATTTGGATTAGTACGTGTTTCTCTAAATGCTTATAAAAGGTTAAGAGTACATGAATTGGTTTGCCTAGCGAGTAGTATTAGCTGGGTGCTAGTCAATTTTAGGGGATAGTTTGGGACGTGACAATAAGCATGATTACGATTTCCATATGAGCTAACCCTCAAAATAGTGAAAAATGAGCTAACCCTCAAATTATAATACATTGCCAGTCGTTTCGCATCTGCTGTCAAAACCATCGCATCAGCGATACCGCTTTTGTGAGCCAATGCTCGCATCTACGAGCTTCAGTTACTAAGCCTTCCTTCACACCCGTGACACACCTTCCTCATCTGCGGACTCGTATGTGAGACTCTTTAACCGCATGTGTGAAAATCCTCAGGCTTGCCCATCCTCGCAGGTGCGCGCAAAATCTCTGCATGTGCAACTTCACACCTGGCTCCTTCTTCCACAGAAGAGACAAGTCCCCAGACCAGCCCAATTCGCAAATGCGACAGTCCCTTTGCAAGTGTGAATTCGCACCTGCGGTCAAACCTCCGCAGGTGGGATGTACTATAACCAGAACTGCCAAACCATTTCCAAATGGTCCGAAACCGTCCCAAAACACACCCGACCCCTGGGCTCCCGTACTATTATATGAAACAAGTCCTAATACCCTATCCAAACCTATCCAAATTCTCAAAATACCACAACTAATAGAAAAACCCAGGATCGACGATCAAAATCCATCTCCTAACTTCCAAACTTTCTAACTTCGCCAAACACAACTAAATTGTGCCTAAACACTCTAGATTCTAACCAAACTTTGCATACAAGTTCCAATCAACTAAATGAACCTATCTAAAGTTTCGGAATACTAATCGGAATCCGATAACATTAATGTCAACTCCAGGTCAAACCTATAAACTCTTCAAATTGCAAACGTTCGACAAATAGAGCCAAAATCTTTTATGAACCTCCAAATCCAAATTTGAACATACGCCTAAGTTCCAAAATCACCATATGAACCTATTACAACTATCAAAATACTAATATGAGTTCATTTACTCAAAAGTCAAACCCGAGTCAACTCTCACTACTTAAGCTTTCAAAAATGGAACGTGCCACAAATCCATTCAAATCCATGTAATACAAGTAAGGACACTGAGAACACGTGAGATAATAAGTATGAAGCATACAACGATTGTGACATAACACGCAGATATAATATCATGACTACAAAATATAATTATAATCAAGGCAAATAGCTCAATATAGCAACATATTCTAATCATATCTCCAACAAATAAGCACATAGCCATGGCATGATTTCTAGCACGCATAATAGCTCAAGTAGTCATACAAGTAGAAAAGATATGGTAACAAGGAAGCATGATAGCCTAAAGTCTACTCGGATCATGAATAACCATGGGCTACGCATATACGCTCGTCGCCTCATACGTGCATCACCCCCAATATATAGCAAGAATTGTAGTCCACGGGAAAATACCCTCAAGCCAAACCTAGGCATGATACTTACCTCAAAGTGCGAGAATCAATACTCCAAAAAGTCACTGCCCCTCAAATTGGCCTCTGAACGGGTCAAATCTATCCAAAACAACTCAATAACATCAAACAAGGGTATAGGAATCGATTCCAAATAATAAAGTTCCAATCTTTATCAAACTGCACAATGTCAACCAAAAAGTCAACCCAAGCTCGCTTCCCGAAAACCTAACAAAAGTCATAAATACCGACTACCCAGCCGAATATGAGTCCAAATATATAAGTTTCATCCATAGCCGACTCCAAAATCGGGGTTCAAATCTCCATTTTCACTCTCAAAATCATAGTAAAATTCCCTAATTTCTCTTTCAAATCCCACAATCAACATGTAATAAACCATGGGGAAACAAGATATAATATTAAAGTCAAGTAGAAATCACTTACCCACCTGTCTTGTGTGAAAAGCCTCTTCAAAAATTGCCCCTCTCCAAGTCTAGGGCTCAAAATATAAAATAATGGGTCTAAGTCCCGAAATTACAGCATAAGTCTACCCAGGATACTCTTCACGAACACGGCCCAAGCCTTGCGTCTGCGAAGCACAACTCAGCCTCTACCCAAAAAGACACTTCGCGAACGCGGTCAACCACCTGCGAACGCGATGCAATGGCTACTTCTGCCTACAAGAACGCGTCTAACCCTAGCCGGCTCCTAGTCAGCTCCCTCCTCTGCGTGAACACGAGCTCTTCACCTGCAAACGCAAAGACCAACAACCCCACCCCTTCGCGAATATTAAGAACAAATACCACAGCTGACCAAATAAGCCTCCATTATCGCGAGATCTGCTTTGCGATCGCGAAGCACACCAGACACTAGCAGAAAATCTGCAATTCAACCAAGCTTCATGTAGTGCGAAATTCACCCGAGCCACCCGGTACCCCGTCCAATTATACAACAAGTCTATAAGCACTACCCGGACCTATCCAAAGCCTCCAAACACATGCAAGATCACCACATCTAAAAGTTGACAATCAAACCATCAATTGAACTTCTCTTATGTTTATAAGTTTCTAAACATCCAACCAAACATCTGATTCCTATCAAACCCACTCGGAATGCAACCAAACATTGCACACAAGTACCAAATGACACAATGAATCTATTTCAAGTGTCAAAATATTAATCCGAGCCCGATATCATCAAAGTCAACTCCCGATCAAACCTATGAACCTTCCAACCTTCAACTTTCCAACTTTCGACAATTAGAGCCAAAATAACCTAGGAACCTCCAAATCCAAATCCGGACATACGCCTAAGTCCAAAATTTCCATCCGAACCTATCAGAAGCATCAAAACCCTATTTCAAGGTCATTTTCCCAAAAGTCAAACCTCTGTCAACTCTTATAACTTAGGCTTCCAACAATAGAACTAAGTGTTCCAATTTACTCCAAAACCTTCTCGAAACCAAACCAACAAACCCCGCAAGTCACAAAAGAGCAAACAAACATACAAGAAGCATCGAATAAGGGAACATGGCTCAAATACATAAAATGACCAGCTGGGTCGTTTTATTCTCTCCCTCTTAAAGAAACATTCATCCTCGAACGGGTTTAGAATCATAACTGGGATATAAAAAAGATGAGGATGTCTGCTTCGCATATCATACTAGATATCTCAAGTTGACTCCTCAACTGGCTGACCTCTCTACTGATGTTTCACTGATGCAATATCCTTGGACTCAGCTTCTGATCCTGCCTATTCAAAATGGCCACCGGCTCATCCTCAGAAGACAAATTCTCATCCAACGCACTGAATTGGAATCCAATACATATGACTGATCCTCATAATACATTCGGAGCATGGAAATATAACTCCTAATAAGTTTGGTGGCAAAGCAAGTCTGTAGGCCACCTCACTAACTCTCTCCAACACCTTGAAAGGACCAATATAACGAGGTCTCAACTTTCCCTTCTTTTCAAATCTTATCATGCTCTTTATAGGTGAAGCTCGAAGAACAATCTTCTCACCCTGCATGAAAGATACATCCCTAACCTTCCTATCGACATAACTCTTTTCCCTGGACTGGGAAAAGAGTAGCCGCTCTTGAATCAATTTCACCTTCTCCAAAGCATCATGAACCAAATTTGTGCCCAACATATGGCCTCACCTGGGTCAAACCAACCAACCAAAGAATGACATCGCCTCCCATATATGGCCTCATAAGGATCCATCTAGATACTAGACTGGTAGTTGTAGTTGTATGCAAACTCCGCTAATGAAAGAAATTGATCCCACATGCCTCCCAAATCTATGACACATGTTCTCGACATATCCTCCAATATATGAATGGTCCGCTCGGACTGCCTATCCGTCTGAGGGTGAAATGCAGTACTCAACTCAATTGCATGCCCAACTCATGCTGAATCGCTCTATAGAAATACGAAGTAAACTGAGTGCCTCGATCTGAGGTAATAGAAACAGGAATACCATGCAAGCGGACAATCTCCCTAATGCAGATCATAGCCAAGTGCTCCGAAGTGTAGGAAGTCATGACAGGAATAAAATGTGCAGACTTGTTCAGTCTAACCACAATGACCCAAACAATGTCAAATCTCCTCAGTATTTGTGTCAAACCTATCACAAAGTCCACAGTGATGCGCTCCCACTTCTAATCCGATATGTCTAACCTCTAAAGCAAACCGCCAGGTCTCTGGTGCTCATACTTGACCTACTGACAATTCAAACACCGAGCGATATATCCAACAATGTCATTCTTTCTCCTCCACCTCCAGTAATATTGTTTCAAATCACAGTACATCTTTGCGACACACTGATGAATAGAATACTACAAAGTATGAGCCTCCTCAAGAATCAACTCTCTCAATCCATTCACATTAGAAATACAATCTTGGCCCTGAAGTCGCAACACACCAGTATCAACAATAGTCACTTCCTTAGTACTACCTCATTGCACCGTGTCCTTAAGCACAAGCAAATAGGGATCATCATATTGACGAGCCTTAATGCGATCAAACAAAGATGATTGAGATACAACACAAGCAAGGACTATGCTAGGCTTCGACATATCCAATCTCATAATCCCGTTGGCCAAAGCCTGAAAATCCATAGCTAAGGGCCTCTCTATATCTGGAATGAATGATAAACTCCCCATACTCTTTACATTCCTACTCAAGGTGTCAGCGACCACATTGGGCTTCCCCGGATGATAAACAATAGTGATATAATAGTCCTTCAATAACTCCAATCACCTCCGCTGCCTCAAGTTCAAATCATTTTGCTTGAATAGATGTTGAAGACTATGATGATTCGTATACACCTCATAAGACATGGCATATAGGTAATGCCTCCATATCTTGAGCGCGAGAACAATAGATGCTAACTCCAAATCATGCATTGGGTAGTTCTTCTCATGGGGATTCAACTAAAGTGACGCGTAGGCAATCACTCTACCATCCTACATCAAAACATACCTAATGCCAACCCACAAATCATCACAATAAACTGTATATGACCCCGATCCCGAAGGCCAAACCAACACTAGAGTTGTAGTCAAAGTAGTCTTGAGCTTCTGAAAGCTCTCCTCTCACTCATACGACCATCTGAACAGAGCACCCTTTTGAGTCAGCTTAGTCAATGAAGCTGGAATAAATGAAAATCCCTTTATGAAGCGACAACAGTAACCAGCCAAACCCATGAAGCTCCTGATCTCTGTAGTGGTAGAAGGTCTGGGCCAACTCTAAACTGCCTCAATCTTCTTCAGGACCACTTTGATCACATCACTAGATACCACATGACCCACGGTGCCACCGAGTCCAACTAAAACTCACACTTGGATAACTTAGCATACAACTTCTTCTTCCTAAAGGTCTGGAGCACGGTCCTCAAATGTTGTGCATGCTCCTCCCTACTGCGGGGATACACCAATATATCATCAATGAACACAATGAAAAAAGAATCCAAATAGGGCTGGAACACATTGTTCATCAATGCTTGAATACTGCTAGGGCAATAGTCAAACCAAAATACATCACCAAAACTCATAATGCCCATTACGAGTCCTGAAAACAGTCTTAGGAATGTCCGACGCCTTAATCTTCAACTGGTGATGCCCTGACTTCAAGTCAATATTCAAGAACAGCCTGACACTCTGAAGGTGGTCAAATAAATCATTGATCCATGGTAGTGGATACTTGTTCTTGATGGTCACCTTGTTAATCTACCGATAATCAATACACATTCTCATAGACCTATCCTTTTTCTTAACAAACAATACTGGTGCACCACAAGGTGACACACTAGGCCTGATGAACCCCTTATCTAATAACTCTTGCAACTGTTCCTCAATTACTTCAATTCCACTGGAGCCACACGATACGGAGGAATACATATAGGTTGCGCGCCTGGTGCCAAATCAATGTCGAAATCAATATCCTTATCGGGTGACATTCCCGATAGGTCTGTCGGAAACATATTCAGATTCTCTCTCACTACTGTAATTGACTTAATAATGGGAGTATCACCACTAACATCTCTTAAAAAGGCTAAATACGCAAAGCATCCCTTGTCAACCATACGTTGAGCCTTCTGAAATTAGATTACTCTACTAAGCGTACAACCCAAAGAACCCTTCTACTCCAACCTCGATAACTCCGACATAGCCAACATCACGGTCTTAGACTGACAATAAAGAATAACGTGGTATGGAGATAACCAATTTATACCCAAGATCACATCAAAATCAACCATATCTAATAATATAAAGGCCATCCTCGTGTCAAAACCACAAATAGTGAACACACAGGGCCGATAAACTCGATCCTCCACAATAGAATCACCAAAATATGTAGACACATGCACAAGAGCATCAAGAGAACCACAAGGCATATCTAGATAAGAAGGAGAGTATGATGACACATATGAATAAGTAGAACCAAGATCAAATAAGACTGAAGCATCCTTGTGGCGCATAGAAACAATACCTATAATCACTGTATTAGAAGCAAATACCTTCTCCCCGAGAACACATAGCGTCTGGCCTGACCTCCACTAGACTAAGCTCCCCCACTAGGACGACCACCCCCTGGATGACCTCCACCCCGAGCTAGCTGAACAGGTGGTGTAGCAACCGGTGCAGGAATCATAGTCTGTCCTCTTTGCTGCCTTGAACCTGCAAAGATGGGGGCCTTATTTCCTGTTATGCTATAACTCCCACACTCATAGCAACCTCTGACCGAAAATGACTGTGGAACCTGAGTCAGACCCCGTGTATTAGAATACCCACTAGAATATAAACCCTGAACAGATGGAGCGGGATGAGAACTCTGCGCTGGAAGTACGCGTAATGAAGTCTGCGTAGAAGCTCCTCGATTGGATGGCGGTGCATGATAAGCCTACTTACTAGAATGGCCTCCCCCAAATCGTCCTTGGCCTCTAGATGAGGCACCACTGAAACTCCCTGACTGTCAGGACATCTTGTCCCAACCCTTCATCATCTCTCTAGTCTCAATGCAAATGCGCTCTATACAATGCACTATCTCCACAACCTAGTGAAATAAAGTCCAGTCTCTACCTCTCTAGCCATAGCAATGTGAATACCATGGAGAAGGCCATAATTGAATCTTCTCACTCTCTCCTCCTCAGTGGGAATCAAAATAGTAGCATGACAGAACAACTCTGTGAATCTCATCTTATACTCAGTAACTGACATCGGATCTTATGGAAGGTACTCAAACTGCCTTCTATGCTCTTCTCTCCTAGTGCAAGGAATAAAATGCTACAAAAAGACCATGGAGATTTGAGCCCACATAAAAAGAGGTGATTGTAACATCCTGAAAAATATTTCTAAGTGTTTTAAGACCATTAAGAAGATTGACGGGTGCTAATTATATCAATTCGGGTTTGAACAAGACTGATAATTTAAATGATATCAGTTGATCATGATAAATGATGTATGATGTGCATTAAGAATAGTTTATGGTCTAAGAAGAGCTCTAAGGCTAAGTCAAGTTGAAAATTATATGATGGGATAAAGTTTCAAGTGAGTTTGCACAAGACCTAACTTCCAACGAGCATAACTCTCAAGATATAAAGAGTTATACGGTGTTCAACCTATCAAACTTTGAATCTAGTTTCCAACGCATTAAACCGTTTGTCATTTGGATAAGTATACAGAACGTTATGGCCATTTTACTGGACCTGTGTCATATGTGCGCCCAGATGCGTGGCCGCGCATATTTGAGAGTTTTCGCCTCAGGTGCACGGCCAATGTGCGGTCGCGCACATATGAACTCATTAAATAACCCCAAGGTTGGGTATAGAAAGGGGTTAAGTCATTTTGGCCTAAAAATCTAATATTTTGTGAGTGAGAGAGTGCCCTAGAGTGGGAGAGT
This sequence comes from Nicotiana tomentosiformis, assembly GCF_000390325.3. NCBI lineage: Eukaryota > Viridiplantae > Streptophyta > Magnoliopsida > Solanales > Solanaceae > Nicotiana > Nicotiana tomentosiformis. The sequence continues at coordinate 78,859,835 of NC_090818.1, forward strand.
GATCTTCAACAAATTGTCCTTTGATTCTTGCTCAAATCTTTGGAGATTAACAAGGAAAACTCACTAGGTCTTCATTCTAGAGGTAAGATTCTACACCCTAACCCTCAATTTCGAATTTTGTCTAGAAATGGGTAATTAACAAGATAATATTTAGGCATGAGAGTTGTTTATTTTACATGCATGTGTTATCAAATGGTGTAGGAAGATTGTTGAGCTAAAAATTATAAAGATTGGGTTGTGGGTTGATGGAATCCTCCGTAAAAGGACCTTGAAACCTTAATGCACACCTAGTGTTTGATAAAATGCTCAAATGAGCTAAAACCATGAGCATCTTCCTAATTTTGGTTCAATTTGTTATATTTCTACAATAGATTGAAGTTGCTAAGAATTTCGGAACATTTTAGAGTTTAAGGAAGCTCGAGTGAGGTATGTGGGCTAAACTCTTCTCCTAGAATTGAATCCCACGATATTCATGTAATTTGTGTAAGACCCTAATGGTTTATGTTGAAAGATATATGTTCCAAGTAAGTTCATGTTGAAAGATATATGTTCAATAAGTACCTTAAATGCTTTATTCATGTTATGTTTCCAATTGAGGATATGTTCAAGTATGGGCTGTGCATTAATAAAGTGCCGACTTCAAGTCGAGTTTAAACGAAGGCTATTATGCCAAAGTTTATGAAATATCTCTATGTGCCTTAGACTTTTAATTGCTCACATGTGTACTACACACCTTGATTTGAACTATTGTTATTGGTGATGATGATGTTGTTGTTTGAAAGTAAAAAGGTGAGCATGAGATACTAAATACGGCCAAAGTGCCAAGAATGATTTTTATATTTATGGCCATTAGTGCCAATAAAATGAAAGGATGTGAAAGTAGTATGAAATGTGATGATTGATATAAAATTGTTGATGTCTTAAGTGAGATGGCCTAGCCGATCGGGCCAAGATCGGACTCCGTGTAAGAACACGGTTGTATTGTGGATTAAATTGTGAAAATGCTTGATGCCTCCAGTGAGATGGCCTAGCCGATCCGGCCGAGATTGGACTCCGTGTAAGAACATGGTGTTATTGTGGATGAAATTGTGAAAATGATTGATGTCTCAAGTGAGATGGCCTAGCCAATCGGGCCGTGATCGGATGCCAAACCGCACACATGGTGGTAACTATGCTAGAAATGATAATTGGAATTGTGGATATGGTTGATGTCTCAAATGAGATGACCTAGCCGATCGGGTTAAGATCAGACTCCGTGTAAGAACACAGTGGTATTGTGGATTGTGGCATATGACACTAAAGATTACCCAACCTAATAAGATGGAAATTGACTTGAGAACTTATGTGATCCTTACTTGATGTTTTAGTATTGTTCTGAAGCTCTTATTGAACTCATGACTGTTTCCCCCTTGTATTATTGTCCATTCTATTGAGATGGTGTTTTGGCTTTACATACTAGTACTATTTGACGGTACTAACGTCCCTTTTGCCGGGGGCACTGCATCTTTAAATTGATGCAGGTAGTTACATAGCAGACATTGTTAATCGCAGTTAGTTGTACATCATCATCTTCTCAGCAGACTTGGTGAGCCCCATTTCATTCCAGGTTCATGTATTGTACCTTTGGTTTATATTGTGGTCACTTTTTGAGGTATAGCTGGGGCCTTGTTGCCGACACCATCTTTACTCTCTTTTGTATCTTTAGAGGCTCCGTAGACACTATGTGGGTTGTATATGGGTGTTGGAAATGTTAAACCAGTTATATTGTGTTTGATCACTTGTTCCATTCGAACTATAAGAAATATGTATTTTGAGACTTAAAGGCGCAATGGCTAATCAAATGATTTAGCATCGTATGTATGAACTTTCTGCTATATAATTCATGAAATCATGTCTTTCCTTGATCATGGGTGAATTGGGTAGAAAGCATCTAACAGGCTCGGCCGGGTTTACTCGGCTAAGCACCGGTCGCGCTCCTTGCTTTTGGGGCGTGACAGTGATCCTGCTAGTCTGCCCAACTTATAAACCTGCCACTACCTGTTGGCCGGACCCTGCATATGCAAGTTGGTAAAGTCAACTTTATTGGACTCAACCAATCCCAAATTGCACCGAATCTCAAGGCAACAATCCAATAACCCTTGGGAATCCACTGAAGGTGTATTAGTAAAGTGAGGAGGATACAACTTTTTGAACTTATCTAACCTCTTCAGCACATTAGCTGATATTGCAGGCCTATCATTACGCTGCACGACAAAAGTAGGCTGAACTCCCCCAACTAGTAACACTGCAGGAGTCTGATAACCATGGGCTACCTACTCTAGGGTACGGGTAGCTGGAGTCTACGCTCCGCCACATGCCTGGAAGTAGCTGGTATGGTAGGAAATGCCCCGACTTAAGCATAACTCTCGAACAACCCAACCACATGAACCAAAGCATCCGGAATAGCTGGTAAAACAATAGACCCTGGGGAACCTGAGCCGGTACCTTTGGTTCTACAGAATCATGAACCTACTCCTTAGCAGGAGCTACTAGTGGCTCCACAATAGCTGCACGAGTAAGGGCTCTAGCTGCGGCGCGTGCTCCACCCCTGCCTCAGCCCTGACCTCTCACGGTCCTATCCTGTGGTGCCGGTGCCTACTCGGCTGAACCAAATATATGCATCCTCACCATCTGCGAGAGAATAGAAAAACAACAATTTAGACTTAGGCTTAAACAAATTCGCACAATAGAGAATGGAAGAAAGAGAAATTTTCCTAACAGCCATGTGGCCTCTCGAAGATAAGTACAGACATCTCTATACTATTCCACAAGACTCTACTAGACTTGCTTATGACTCGTAAGACCAGAGCAACCTTGTGCTTTGATAGCAACTTTTCACGATCCAAAATCCTACCAGAGTCGTGATAGCGCCTAACACCGCTTGCTAGGCAAGCCAACATTCAGTATTCAGAAGTAAACTTCGATAAAAGTAAGAAATATTCTCAAAAGAGGAATAAGATAAATAACTATGTCCAAATAGCGATACAACTAAAATACCATCCCAGAGTCTGGTGTCAACGAGTACATGAGCTCTATAGAAAAAAATAAGTACAAATATCTAAATAACGATACAATAATGTCTAAAGAATATAAACAGTACTAACAAAAGTAAGGAAAGGGACTCCAAGGCCTGCGAACAAAACACAGAAATCCCTTAAATCTCCAACAGGTACTGATACTGCTCTCTAGCAATCAACTGTATTAGTAGCATCTAGATCTACACATAAAGTGTATAGTATAATATGAGTACAACCGACCTTATGTACTCTGTAGGTAGCAAGACAATCTCATATTGAAGATAGTGATGAGATTGGCAGAGCCCGCTATCACTTTCAATGAGCTAACAACAATAGTAACAACATAATGATAATAGCAAAGTGAATAGCAGCTTAAGAATAGCAACTTCATCTTGATCACATTAATAGGAAAATATGCATAATTTCTAAAAATCTCAAGTAGGGCATCGATTTCAAGATATAAATTATCAATTAGCATGAGGAAGATACGACTCTATGCATGCATGACGAGTATCACTGCCAAAATCAATGAATTCATAGTTAAATCATTAAGTAATCACAATCTCAGCATTATACGGGTGCCTGGCATAAAGCCCATCACTAAGAACATACCAAGTGCCTGCACTCACATGGCACAAAGCAATATAGGTTATCACCTGACTTAGGAGGGGAGGATCCTAACCTAAGTGCTGATCGAATCAAAAGTAATCATAACTCAGCCCAAATGGCCTGGCATACGTGTCACCTCAATATCAATACCACTCAGCCCAATATGGAGCATGGCGTACGCGTAACTTCACTATAAATATTAATACAAGTCCATGGCCCCGGTTCAATCATTAATTCACTCATACCACAATATGCAAACATCTCACAGTATCAGAAATCAATATACCACACTAATTATACCAATGTGCCACAAATCCACCCAAATCCATTTCACATAAGAAAGGACACTGACTACACGTGAGATAACAAGTAAGAAATATACAAAGATGGTGACATAACACGCGGATATAATATCATTACTGAAAAATAAGACTACAATCAAGACAAACAAGTCAACATAGCAAAAAATCCCTATCATGTATCAACCGAATAAGCACATAGCCTAGGCATGATTTTTAGCATGAATAATAGCTCAAGTAATCATACCAGTAGAAAAAACATGGTAACAAGAATGAATGATAGAAAAACGAGGTACATGATAACCTAAAGTCTACTCGGATCATGAATAACCATAGGGTACGTACCAATAACAAGGATTGCAGTCTACGAGAAAATACCCTCAAGCCAAGCCTAGGCTAGATACTTGCCTCAAAGCGGGAGAATCAATACTCCAAAAAGCTTTACCCCTCGAATCGGCCTCCGAATGGGTCAAGTCTAGTAAAAAAATAACTCAATAACATCAAACAGGCTAGAGGAATTGATTCCAAACAACAAAGCTCCAATCTTTATCAAATTGCACAAAGTCGACCAAAAAGTCAACTCGAGCTCGCTTTCTGGAACCTGAAAAATCACAAATCCCAACTACCCATTCGAATACGAGTCTAAATATACAAGTTTTATCCAAATTCGACTCCGAATCGGGGTTCACATCTCCATTTTTCACTCTCAAAAATTATAGTAAAACTCCCAAAATTTCTCTTTCAAATCCTATAATATGTGTAATAATCCATGAGGAAACAAGATGTAATATTAAAGTCAAATCACTTACCCTCTTTCCTTGTATGAAAATCCTCTTCAAACATCCCCCCCCCTCCAAGCCTAGGGCTAAAAATATGAAATAATGGGTCTAAGTCCCGAAAATACTTATAAGTCTGCCCAGCGATACCCTTCGCGAATGCAGCCCGAGCCTCGCGCCTGCGAAGCACAACTCAGACTCTGCCCTAAAAGATTCTTCGCAAACACGGTCAACCACTCGCTAACACGATGCACTAGCGACTTAAGCTTACGCAAATGCGAAGGCTAACCCCAGCTGGCTCCTAGCCAACCTCTCCTTACGTGAACGCGAGCCCTTCACCCATGAATGCGAAGACCAACGAATCCACGCCTTCGCGAATGCGACACCTTGTTCGCAAATGCAAAGATAAAATACCGCAGCTACCCAAATAAGCCTTCATGATTGTGAGACCTGCGCCGCGATCGCGTAGCACAACAAACAATAGTAAAATATCTGCAATTCAACCAAGCTCCGGTGGTCCGAAACTCACCCGAGCCACCCGAGAATCTATCTAATCATGACAACAAGCACGCACACAATAGCCGGACGTACCCGAAGCCTCCAATTACATGCATGATCACCACATTTACAAATCAACGATTAAACTATCAGTTGAACTTTTCAAAAGTTCATAAGCTTCTCACTTTTAACCAAACGTCCGATTCCTATATAACCCAAATGACATATTAAACCTATTCCAAGTTCCGAAACAACAATCAGAACCCGATATCATCAAAGTCAACTCCCATTCAAACCTATGAACTTTCCAAATCTTCAACTTTCTAACTTTCGACAATTAGAGCCAAAACATCATAGGAACCTCCAAATCCAAATCATATATACGCCTAAGTCCAAAATAACCATCCGGACCTACCGGAAATATCAAAACACTATTCTAAGGTCATTTTCCCAAAAGTCAAACCTCGGTCAACTCTTATAACTTAGGCTTCCAACAATGGAATTAAGTATTCTAATTCACTCCAAAACCTTCCCGAAACCAAACCATCTATCCCCGCAAGTCACAAAACAACAACCAAGTATATAGGAAGCATCAAATAGGGGAACATGGCTCAAATACATAAAAGACCAGCCGGGTTATTACACTCTCTAACACCTCAAATGGACTAATATACCAGGGGTTCAACTTGTCCTTATTTACAAATCTCATCACATCCTTCATAGGCAAAACTCAAAAAAAAACCTTCTCACCTTCCATGAAAGCCACGTCAAGAACCTTCCTATCAGAATAACTCTTCTACCTAGACTGCACTGTATGAAGTTGCTCATGTATCAACTTTATCTTATCCAAAGTATCACGAACCAAATCTGTGCCCAACAACCTAGCTTCACCAGGCTCAAACCAACCAACAGGAGAACGACACCACCTCCCATATTATACCTCATATGGAGCCATATGGATTCTAGATTGGTAGTTGTTATTGTTGTAAGAAAATGTTGCTAATGTTAGAAACTAGTCCCATTGGCCTCTATAATTAATAACACAATCTCGCAACATATCCTCAAGGATCTTGATGGTCCGCTCGGGCTGCCAATCCATCTGAGGGTGAAATGCAGTGCTCAACTCCACCTGTATGTCCAACTAATGCTGAGTCGCTCTCCAATAGTGCGATGTAAATTGAGTGCCTTGATCTAAGATGATAGAAACAAGCACAAGATGAAAATGGACAATCTCTCTTATGCAAATATGAGCCAACTTCTCTGAAGTGTAAGAAGTCATGACCAAAATAAAATGCGTGGACTTGGTCATATCAAACTGAATTGAATGTAATAAGAGTGAGAAATTAGGAAATTTTGTACAAAAAAGAGGATATGTAGTATCTGTCCACAATGATCCAAATAGCATTAAATCTCCTTAAAGTCTATGGAAATCCTACCACAAAGTTCATAGTAATGCGCTCCTACTTCTACTTCGGTATATCTATCCTCTGAAGCAAACCAACAGGCCTCTAATGCTCATACTTGATTTGCTGACAATTCAAACACCGTGAAACATGCCCATCAATGTCTTTCTTCATCTTCCGCCACCAATAATTGTTACACCCATATTTTCGTACGCAAAAGTACGTCGTAAGTCAATTAATGTAAGGTCAGAAATGCGGTCATCTTTAAAAGTACATAAAGTAAGTTAATAATGTTACCTTAGAGGTTACAAATACTTAAGATCATTAACTGCAAGTACTAAGATGGTTGGAATGCATAGAAGCTAAACAAATTGAAGAAAATGAGTTACATCGAAAGTCAACAAGTTAGGAAAGTTATAGCATGTACTTTTGGGGTGATACAAGGGTTCTAAACTTTAAGGAAGTTATTTTATGAGTTATTTTAGTTGTGTGGTATAATTTGAAGTCAAGCAAGTTGTGGAACAAAAGTTGGCAAAGGTCATCACAAGTTACATTCATAAATGTGCTGAAAATTAGGTAAAATGTAGTTGAGCTTTTCTCCCAATGTACTTAGAATTAAAAAAGGGATGATACACCTACCAAATTGAATATCTACAAGTCTAGTTTCCAATGCATTAAACTTTTTGTCAATACGACATCGTAGTAGAGAGATATTTGTATTTTTGTGAGACTGCGCAAACTGCAACGGTGACAAGTAGGTGTGTCTCCTACATGCTTAAATGAAAGGACCAAATATGTCCAAAAAGGGGCTAGTTGTGGTCGGCCAAAGAGACATTTTAAGGGATAATTTACTTCATATATTCCACTCATTATAGAGCTTAAAATCAAAGATAAACCCCTGCAAACTTCTCCCAAAAAGTCAACACAAAACCCTAAATGATTTTCTCTTCTTTTCAAGTTCTAATTGGAGCAAAACCTAAAGATTGAAGAACCAAGTTAGGATCTGAGATCTTCAAAAAATAAGATAAGTATACTGACCTCATTAATCCATTTTTTCTGCTGGAAAAGTAGTCAAATTCATTCTATAATTGTAAGAACTCACGGGACGGTGATCGGAAGCCGTGAGCTTGAGTTATTCAACTTGTAGTGGACTGTTTTGTGGGTTGTTTCATGTTATTGTTGGGTTGTTTGTTTTTCCACTTTTGTATATAGTTTGGGATGATAAAAGGTGTGGAGAAACACCACATAATGGGGGAATGGTGGGCTGGTCGTTCGTAGTAACATTTTTAGGTTGTTTGACACTATTATGGTTATTATTTTGTGTATGAAGTGATTGAGGTGTGTTGAGCTATTTTGTGGTATTTTGTGATGGATATAAGGTTGGAAAATGATGTGTATATATTGTTTTTGTTGTGTTCTTGTTTTTTTGGTTTTATCTCGAATTGGGAGGAAGTAAAGATTATAGGGGAGATGCTGCCCGTTTTAATATAAAATAAGCTTGACGTTCGTTATGTGATAGTTGTACCTTTTATAACTTAATGATTGTATTATTATCGTTGTTGTAGATTAAGGTGCAACGAGACGAGTTCAACGTGGTTGTTGGACAGATTGTGATAAGGTATATTAAGGCTAAACCTTTCCTTCATTCTGGCATGATCCTGTAACTATATGTGTTTGATAACGAGACATAAAGAGAAGTTCATACTCCTGAATTTATGTATATTATCCTAGTCTCATTAAGTTACGGTGTTCTCCCTTATCGAGACTTTATATTCAGTTAAGATGGTAATCGGGTGGCAGGCCCCTATTGTGCAACCTCTGATAAGATGGTAAGTTATATACCGAGTCTACTGTGGCCGAGCGCCTATGAGAGAGCCCAAAATGGCCGAGATACCGAGCCTATTATGGCCGAGCGCCTATAAGTGAGCCTACTATGGTAGACGAGTTACACGTACCGAGCTTTATGGGGCCGGACCACTATTTTACGTACTATATTAAGAGAGTTAAGTCAGTATCAGCAGGTAAGCATGTCTTCGAATCATCTTTGACTCCCAATTTTTTTCAATTATTATAGTATCAGTTCAGTTTAAACTTTCAGTTATTCTATTGCCTTACATACTCGGTACATTATTTCATACTGACGTCCCTTTTGCCTGGGACATTGAATTTCATGCATGCAGGTCCTGATAGACAGCTGAATAGACCTTCCCAGTAGATAGAGTCAAACATCATCTTGGTTGGTAAGTTCCACTTCCCCGGAGTTACCAAGTCTAGACCTTGGAGTCCATTTTATATATACAGGTTTGATGGGTAGGTCGAGGCCCTGTCCCGACTATGATACAGTTCAGTTCTCTCTAGAGTCTTGTAGACGAGTCCTATATATTTTGTATATCAGTATTGTGGCCTTACTAGCCATATGTACATGTTCTATTTGGTATTGCTGATTGTAGACATTCATGGCGGCCTCGTCGGCCTGCACAATTATGTATATGAGCTTTTGGGTATGTTTACCCCTCAGATGAGAGAGACATTATTTTCAGATGATTCAGAATACGGACTCATCGGCCTTGATTGGTATTGTCAGGTTGTAGGTAGGCCTCCTCGGCCTAAGTTGAGGGCTACCCCTCAAGAGTTCACAGTTACAGAGTGGTACGCTCGGGTCGAGTATGGCACCGAGTGTCGGCCATGCCTCCCCATGTTTGGGGCGTGACAAACTTAGTATTAGAGCAGTTCTATCCTAGAGAGTGTACAAGTCGTTTCTAGTAGGGCCTTGTTTATAGCTGTGATGTGCACCACATTATATAAACAAGAACCTACAAGGCATTTAGGAGTCTGTCACCCTTCTTTCAAATCCAAATCGTGCTATAGAGTTAAGTCATAAGAGTTTGAGCCAGGACTTATGTTTGCTAATGATATAGAGATGCTTGCACTAGTAGAGAGAGAATTCTTCACGACGTCGCCCTGTTTGAGGCCCTATTCGATCGTGCATACCAGATGTGCAAATTTCCAGCTTAAGACCCTAAGATGGAAATATCAAACACACCCGTGAATAGCAGGCCATGGGAGTATCAGAAGGTAAAAGTATAAGTTTCAACATGTAATAGAAGCAAGGTGAAGAGGGGTACGAGGTGCCCAGTTGTTGAAGATCATCAGTGATAGCATCCTAGGAAGCTCAACTCTATTCAAGGACAAGGATGAAGCTTTGGAATATCAAAGAGGGCCTTTAACAAGATGTCAAGCTAAAGAGTTACAAAACAAAGTCATTAGACTTCAAGTGCAAATAAAGAAGTTGTTAATTGGGAGGAAGAGATCAAGGATAAAGGATGTGAATTGTCTTGGTGTTACAATTGTTTTATGGCCCATATTTATGTCCAAGAAAAGGAGTAATGGATCCCGAGAGACATCCTTTGAAGAAGGTCCTAATCAGTCCAATGTGGACCAATTTGGCACCTAAAATATTTCCAAACTTGCAGCCCATGAAGTCCTACATAAAGCCACATTTTTATAACATAAAAAAGGACTTACTTTATATCCAAGAAGGGTACAATAGGCGTTCGAGATTTTGAGTGCAAGTTGGTGCGAAGTTGTTTGCAAATTTCCTTCAAGATTTCCAAGATTCTATCAAATATTGGTTTGGGACATTCAAGATCCTCTCCTAGATTGATTTTAACTTATTTCCATATATTTTGCGACTATATTTATTGCTTTCCTAGGTAGTTAAGGTTATAATTTCCTTTTCCTAAGATTGTTGGAATTACTTTACAAGAATGACTTGGTTTTTTTTCCTAGTATTTTTTCTTTTCCTAAGGTAATTGGACTTGTTGTCCAAAGTAGTTTTGGACATTATTTCCTTGTTTTTTTAGCCTTAATTTCGTGAATCCCTCTTACCTATATAAAGGGGTGTCTTCTTTGTTTTTAGAGATAGATTATTACAGACAATATCAATAAAAATTGTGAGATTTTTCTTGCACTCTTGTGTGTGGCTACTCTTGGATTTATTCTTCAACCTTCAAGACTCAACTTACGGTGGTAAGATGAATTCTTAAAAATTTTAGATCACTTCTAGGTATTCAAGAAAGGTGATAAGTTTAGACTTATTGTTGTTCTTGTTATTCTAAAGGGTCAAGTTTCACAATCTATCTCTTGTTTTTAATTCTCTACCAAAGACGCTTAGTTCTTCGTTAGCTAATTGTTGTTGTTAGGATTCAACTTCAAGAATAGACTTCTTGAATTCAAAAAACTCTTTTTTGAATTCAATCTATCTTTAATTTTTGTCTTCTTTTTTGTTTCTTTATTTTCTTTTAGCTTCGACACATTTTTTGATTTTCTTTAGTACTTCTTGGACCCCCTATCCTGTTGTTTTCAATGAATATTTCCAATTCAAATAGAGAAATATAAGCATTCTTAGTTACCTTCAATAGTAATAGAGGTATGCACAATTGGCCACACCCATCTCGGTTATGCCCCATGGTTGCTAACAGATATAGTTTAAGAGAAGAATGGGATATCAGGATCCAGTTGGGGTTAGAGTAATCCAAAATGGTGGATGGATTGTTAGGATTAGCTGACATCTCCGAAGGATATTGCAAACATGATAATAGTTCTCCTTGTGAGACACCTAAATGGTCCACTCTAGAATAGTACAGTTAGATACGAATACTAGAGTGATCAGAAAATTCAGAAGATATGCACTGGAATCCTAGAAGGGATAAATATTTACCTTAGTATGACTCCCGTCCCTAGTAAAGAGAGAATGTTAGGCAACCCGAAGAGCTAGTGGATGGAGCAAGGGGAGCTAAAAGCGAAAGAATGTTTTGTTGAAGTTTTCAGAATAAGGTAATAGACAGAAATATTAGCACGAGAATAAGAAGAGAGTAATTGAAGCATTATAAGTAAGATGTCATAAATGGGTGATAACATTAAATCAAAATATGACAGCATGACAAAGTCTATAGTTAAGTGAAGGAAAAGACAAGAGGAGACACGCCTTGAGACTATAAAAGAGTATAAGCCAAAAAGGCCATACCCTCATTTCTAGAAATGAGTTGGTAACTCCAATGTGATTACCATAAGGCTGAGTTAGACCCCCGGAGTAATAAAAATTAGTATGGTCTAATAAACATGATAAAATCGAACATGAATTAGGGACTAGAGGATTTGATAACAATCGACTTCGTTGGAATTTCAAAGATCGCATTCCAGCAATAATAGAATGGACAACAGAAGAATAACCTTTAAACGTCATTTAAGAAGACACTTCCCTAAAGCAAGCACTATGAGCAGAGTTAAGCTTAAGGGACTAAGTTTGCCCGTTACACTAGGTGTCACCCTCGTGCGTAAGAAATTCAGTTATCCTTGGTATAGAAGGGTTACCGCAAGGCAAGTAAGAGTCAGTGAAGATGTGAAAAGACACCAATGATGAAGAGGTAAAATATTTATAGGTAAATCTTTATAACATTAAATGTTAGTAATCCCCTAAATGGGGGAAGATGGTGTGATATGGCATTAAGTTGGAGTTATGTGGTTCAGGTAACTATGGAATAGTAAAGGAAGAATGCAGTAAAAGGGTGAAAGGAATGAGATTGCATTTATTCAGATCTTATAGATATGTTACGACTCCAGAACATTAAGCAAGCACGACGCAAGGGAGAGGCAGTAAGGGTTGCTGCCCAAGATGTTATTGATAAATAAGTACGAATGAACACTTGATACATAAGGAGTTAGTGCAAGAGGTTTGTTAAGAAAAAGGAAATAACCCAAGAGAGACTACATGGAATATAGATAGGAGAATCGACTAACGAATAGTTAGTAGTTTATTTAGGAAGAGTCTAGTTATGGCTAGACAGGAGGTTGCAGATAAATCAACAGATCAAGCAAGATAAACGTAGTGAACCCCAACATAGGGAGATCGTAATTCTTGAGAAATATTTAGAAATAAGTGATACAGAAATAAAAGAGAGTTTAACTAGGGAGACAATCAAAATTTAAGTTCAGAAGCAACCTTACAAACACAAGGGCGCAGAGGTAATTAACTAAGGATAATTATAGGCGAGTAAGAACATCAAAAATTCCTTCGGGTATACCATGTAATAAGCTCGCAGCTTTACAAGAGTCAGAGGGTCTCCCCTAGGTACTAAAACGAAAGACTAGCTGAGGAAATAAGGAAGAAGGCTTCAACCTAAGCATAGTGAAGTAAAGAAGAAATGATCTTGTAACACCAGTCTTATTCGAACATTTATGCACTCCATAAGAAAGTGGCACCTATCGTGTCTAATGATCAAGAAGTAAGAATCAAAAGTGATATTTGAGATCATATGAGTATAGGAAATTCTAGTATGCGTGGGCACTAAGATAAGCTAAGTATTCATGCAGCATGTGGCAGAACGACCAGAAAAAGTAATTGCTTATGTTTAAAGACAACTGAGAAGGCACGAAAGGAAATCTATGGTGTTAGAAAGTTAAAGGAAGGTTGCAAGTAGTATAAATAGATATGTAGGTCATAAGCTAAAGTATGGTAGAGCGACTAGGTTTTTGGTAGATAGGAGTAAGGATAAGAAAAGGCGAGTGAGAAGGTGACGAGAATAGGTAAGTCCTCGAGATTAAACCCATCAAAACAAGAGAACTAATAGTTTCCGTAACTTATAGAAAGCTCAGTACAACCTAAATGAACTCAGAGGAGTCTAAGACTAGGAGCATTTAGATGAGATGGAATGCTGTCCTGGTAGTAGAATGAAAGTGTAACTGTGATAAATGATAAGAGAATGACATTTAGGCCCTCAATTGAGTAATGATTCAAAGAGAAGGGATTTCATGAATTACACGGGACTTGAATAGCCCCATAGATGAATCATGTTGGGGTGCTATGAAATACGGTTATTGAAGTATTGTATCGTCCCTAGGTGGATCAAGCAAATAACATAAGATGTTCCCCGATGAGACGTGAGCCCTAGTGATAATGTATTATGTAAGAGGTTTCAAGTTATTAGTGGTAGATTATAAATCAACATTAAGGTTAATCAACAATAGATGGATAAAAGCTCCAAAGTATGAGAGGAGATTTGGTCGTCATTCTTAAGATGAACAATAATGAGGAAGCATTAAAACTTAGATTTATACATATAGGATAAGCAGCGAGAGAGTAACTTGGAGTCGGATAGCAGACCTCGGTAATAAAATCGAAGTAAGTATTATGGTATAGTGTGACCTACCTAGAAGTAGTAAAGCCATAAGGATAGATAACCGAGGCTATGAAAGAAGACATAGGAATAACTGTAAGTTTGACAAAGTACCGAGTGAAGAGCTTCAGTACACCTGTAGATGCCCAGAGGGACAGCTTGTCATAGTACTGTATTTTCATAAAATGAGGCCCAGAGATTGGCTAAAAGCTAGAGGAAAAAAAGAGAAGAGTTGCATAGGCGCGCATACAAGGGTAGAGTTGTACAGACTGCATGACAGAAGGTAGCAACAGTTATGAGATTGAAAGAATTTCGACCACAAGTCATGGTGTGAGAAAGAGGACTAAAGGCGGGAATGCCCTGGCCTTTGGATTTATTCACATATCAGTTGCCTAGATAGCAAGGAAAATATCAAATTAATCATAAGAGTTAAAAGTTATGAGAATTATAAGTGCATCAGTCAACATTCGAGGACGAATGTTTCAAGGGAGGGGGGATGATGTTACACCCCATATTTTTGTCCCCAAAAGTACGTCGTAAATCAATTGATGTAAGCTCAGAAATGAGATCATCTTTGAAAGTACATAAAGTAAGTTAATAATGTTACCTTTTAGATTACAAATACTTAAGATCATGAACTACAAGTACCAAGAGGGTTGGAAGGCTTAAAATCTAAGCGAATTGAAGAAAATAAGTTTCGTCAAAAGTCGACAAGTTGGGAATATTATAACGTGTACTTTTGGGGTGAAAACTAGCATTCTAAACAAGATAAGGAGGTTATGTTATGAGTAATTTTAGTCGTATAATATTCGTGTGTTATTTTTTGAAGTCAAGCGAGTTGTGAAACAAAAGTTGGCAAAGGTCATCACAAGTTACATTCATAAATGTGCTAAAAATTAGGTCACATTTAGTTGAGCTTTTCTCCTAATGTACTTGTAATTACAGAATGATCCACCTACCAAATCGAATAACTATGAGTCTAATTTCCAGCGCATTAAAGCGTTTGTCAATACGATATAGGAGTAGAGAGACATTTGCATTTTTGCGAGACTACGCAGACTGAATAGGTGACAACTAGGCGTATCACCTACTTGCTTAAATTAAAGAACTAAATATGTCCAAAAAATGGGGCTAATTGGGGTCGGCCAAAGAGACCTTTTAAGGGCTGATTTTTTTCATATATTTCACTCATTATAGAGCCAAAAATAAGAGATAAACCCTTGCAAACGTCTCCCAAAAATTCAACCCAAAATCCTAAATGATTTTCTCTTCTTTTCAAGCTCTAGTTGGAGGAAAACCTAAGGGTTGAAGAACCAAGGTAGGAGCTGAGATCTTCACCAAATAAGGTAATATACTGACATCTTTCAACCGTTTTTCTTCTACAAAAATAGGGAAATTTGTTCTACAATTATAAGAACTCACGGGACGGTGATCAAAAGCCGTTAGTTCGAGTTATTCAACTTGTAGTGGACTGTTTTGTTGGCTGTTTCATGTTGTTGTTGGGTTGTTTGTTTTTCTATTGTTTTATGGAGTTTGGGAGGAGAAAGGGTGTGGAGAAACACCACATAATGGCGGAATGGTGGGCTGGTCGTTCGTCGTAATATTTTCGGGTTGTTGGACACTACTATGGTTGTCATTTTGTGGATGAATTAATTGGGGTATGTTGGACTGTTTTGTGGTATTTTGTAATAGATATAAGGTTGAAAAATGATGTATATATGTTGTTATTGCTGTGTTCTTGTGTTGTCGGTGTTATCTCGAATTGGTAGGAAGTAAAGATTATAGGGGAGATGCTGCTCGTTTTAATATAAAATAAGCTTGTCGTTCACTGTGCGATGGTTGTACCTTTAATAACTTATTGATAGTATTATTATTGTTGTTGTATATTAAGGTACGACGAGACAAGTTCAAAGTTATTATTGGAAAGATTATTATAAGGTATGTTAAGGCTAAGCCTTTCCTTCATTTTGGCATGATCCTGTAACTACATGTGTTTGATAACGAGACATAAAGAGAAATTCGTACTCCTGAATTTATGTACATTATCCTAGTCTCATAAGTTATAGTATTCTCCCTTATCGAGACTTTATATTCAATTAAGTATTGTGTTCTTCCAGTCAAGAGAGTAGAGGGTCTCTCTCTCTCTCTCTCTCTATAAATATATATATATATATATATATATATATATACACACACACACACACACACACATAAAATATTATAGTATTTTCACCACCACCAAGCTATAATTGTTGGGCAGGCCCCTATTGGGCAACCTTTGATCAGATGGTAAGTTTTATAACGAGCCTACTGTGGCCGAGCGCCTATGAGCGAGCCTAGAATGGCCGAGATACCGAGCCTAGTATGGCCGAGCGCCTATTAGCGAGCCTAATATGGAAGAGCAGTTACATGTAATGAGACTTATAAGGCCAGACATCTATTTTACTTACTATATTGATAGAGTTGAGTCAGTATCAGCAGGTAAGCATATATTCAGATCAACTTTTGTTACACCCCGTACTTTCAAGTTAGAATTCATCTTAAGTGAATCGATATGAGTCAGAGAATTGAAGGACCTTCACAAATATAATGATGGGTTAAAACAAGTTTTAAGGAGTATCGTGAGGGTTGGAAGGTTAAGAAGCTAATCGAATCGAAGAAAATAAGTTTCGTCGAAAGTCAGCAAGTTGGAAATGTTATAACCCATAGTTGAGACTAGGGTGCTTAAGATAATAATAAGGTAATTTTATGAGGTATTTTAGTTTCCTGATAGTCGTGTGTTAAGTTTTGAAGCCAAGTAAGTTATGAAACGAAGTCGACAAAAGTTGTCACAAGTTACGTTCATTATTTTATTGAAAATTTAGGTTTAATATTACTGAGCTTTTCTCTCAATGTAGTTGGATTTACGGGGTGATCTACTAACAAAATTGAAGACCTACGAGTCTAGTTTCCAACGCATTAAACCGTTCATCGATACGACGTTGGAGTAGAGTGATGTTCGCTTTTTTGCGAGACTGTGCAAGCAGCTCCTGTTGGGACCCACTTGAGACGACCACCGACTTTACTTCTTTTAAAAGATGTTTCTACCTCATTTTGGGTCATTTTTCACCCAAAATTTTGTCCAAAACCCTCTCTAACATACCCCAATATCCCATGAACCAAACTCAGGGAAATCAACTCAAATCATCATCAAAAGTCTTAAAGACTACAAGAGAATGCTTCTATGTTGTTGTGGTGTAATTGAGGGCTATTGTGAGCTAAGTTGAGATGGGGTTTCGAGTTGTAGCTGTTCTCTATGGTATGTATAACATCTTCTTGATTGTGTTGTTTGAATGAAAAACGATATGATAGCACTTGAAAGAACATGGGACATGGTTATCTTTTTGGTTGGACTATGTTTTTAGCCACATATATGGTTTGTGGTGGCTGGTAATTATGAGAATTAATTTGATAATGTTGTGGCTGTTGTTGTTAAGATTTTATAGGTATTAACTATGTTTATTGAAGAAGAAAACATGAAACACAAGTGATTGATGATAAAAGTTAGGGTGCTAGCGTATGGAGTTGTTTTGGAAGTCATTTTGTGAATGTTTTAAACTAGGAATCATATAGTACATATAAGTATGATATTCTGAAGGTTGTGAACATATTAATGGAATAAGAGTTGGATTCGATTTATATTTTTTTATTAGAAAAAATGTGCTTGCCGCTCAATATGATTGTTAAGATATTCGGAGAAGCTCATATTGTATTATATTATTGTTGTTACTATTGTTGGTTATTGTTGTTGTTGTTGGGCTGTTGATGACCCTTAGTGGTCTTTGGGATGTAGTAAAAATAGGGGAGTTGCTGCCCAATTTTCCTTAAGCTATACGACTAGCCAAATACCATGGTATGACATTATATGTTGACGATAATACATTTCACTTGTTATAGACGCAAGAAGTTGTGTTGAGCTTGGTTGAGGAATAAGGAAGAGATCATACATGTATGTTAAGGCATTTCTTTCTTTCTTTTGGCATGATCGAAAATGAAATGAACATAAATGATACGCTATTTCATAATAGATCTACTCCTAGAAACTAAGGCTATCAATGTTATTCTTTCCTTATAAAGTTATTCTAAGAAAGTATGTATGATCCTTGAATCCTATTGAGGTTCATATTGATGGTATGAAAGTCCATAATGTTAATCGAAGGTGCGATGACCTTACATAACTCCAAAAATTTTAAAACGTGATTCCATGAGCCCAACATGCATTTTATATATGTATCTATGTTACTTTACCGAGCTGCACTATAGTTGGCCGGGTATGGAACCTATTGTGCAACCACTGATTAGTTGAGTTTTACCAAGGTCCACATGGCCGGGTACTATTCTACCGAGCCTGATGATGGCCGAGTACGTTTTTACCGAGCCTATTATGGCCAGATACAATATGAAGATGATGATGCCCACATAGGCGAATGTTTTTTAAAAGCTAAAGTATATATATGTATCGTGCGTTTCATGTCAGTAGCCCTCAGAGGTACTTAGATGTTACAAGTTGTATCTTCTCTATCGCTCTTTACATTAGTGTTCTTATTTATGCTTTCCAGCCTTACATACATGACACTTTATTCGTACTAACGTCCCTTTTGTCTGGGGACACTGCGTTTCATGCCCGCAGGTCCCGACAGATGGGTTGACAGTCCTCCTAGTAGGCTATTAGCTCAGTGGAAGGTGTCGGTGCACTCCACTTGCTCCGGAGTTACCTATTTGGGCAGTATGCCTTGGACATGTATTGATTGGTATGGCGGGGCTCCGTCCCAACCCTTATGAAGTTTATATACTCTTAGAGGCTTGTAGATAGATGTCATATATATGGATGCTGGTAAGTCGTTGTCGGCATATATTTTGAGTGTATTAATGTTCATGTCGACCTTATAGGCCCGTATGTCACTTGTATAAGTTTGTATATCATGTTTGGCCGTCCTATGTCGATTATTTCCTTATGTTTTATTCTTGTTATCTCATGACTGCCTTTCCGGCCTATTTACTCATGATAGTATGATAAGAAAGATACGTTACGTGGGTACTCGGTTGAGTAAGGCACTTGGTGCCCGTCGTGTCCCTCCGATTTGGGTCGTGACATCTTTGACTCTCAGTTACTTTCAGTTATTATACTATCAGTTTAGTTTCAGCTTTCAGTTATTCTCTTGCCTTACATACTTGGTACATTATTTCGTACTAACGTCCCTTTTGTGGGGGACGCTGCATTTCATGCCAGCAGGTCCTGATAGATAGCTGGATAGACCTTCCTAGTAGACAGAGTCAAACACTAGCTAGGTTGGTGAGCTCCACTTCCCCCGAGTTACCATGTTTAGACCTTGGAGTCAATTTTATATATACAAGTTTGATGGGTAGGTCGAGGCCCTGTCCTGACCATGATACAATTTAGTTTTCTCGAGAGGATTGTAGACGAGTCTTGTATATTTTGTTTATCAGTATTGTGGCCTTGCCAGCCTTATGTACATGTTCTGTTTGTTATTGCTGATTGTTGATGCTCATGGTGACCTCGTCGGCCTACACAGTTATATATATGAGCTTTTGGGTATGTTTACCCCTCAGATGAAAGAGACGTTATTTTCAGATGACTAAGAATATGGCCTCGTCGGCCTTGATTGGTATTGTCAGCTCGCAGGCAGGCCTCATCGGCCTAAGTTGAGGGCTACCCCTCAAGAGTTCACAGTTACAGAGTGGTACACTCGGGCCGAGTATGGCACCGGGTGCCGGTCACGCCTCCCCAAGATTGGGGTGTGAAAATAATGTTGCTTCAATTAACGATACATCTTCATAGCACCTAGGTGGATAGAATACCGTGAACTATGAGCCTCCTCAAGAATCAACTCCCTCAAACCATCCACATTAGGAACACAAATCTGACCCAGATGTTCCAATACACCATCATCATCAATGACCACCTCCTTAGCACCACCTCGCAACACCGTGTCCTTAAGGAGAAAAAAATGGGAATCACCATACTGATGATTGCGCAACAACACAAACAAGAACTCTACTAGGCTCAAAAATATCCAATCTCACGAATCTGTTGGCCAAAGCCTGGACATCCATAGCCAAAGGCTTTTCCACGTCTAGAATAAATGTCAAACTCCCCATACTCTCGGCATATCTCCTCAAGGAATCCGCTACCGCATAAGCCTTACACGGATGATACAAGATATTAATATCATAATCCTTCAACAACTCCAACCACCTCCGCTGCCTCAAATTCAAATCCTTTTACTTGAACAAATACCGAAGACTCCGGTGATCAATGTAAACCTCAGAAAACACAACGTACAAGTAGTGCCTCTAAATCTTGAGTATGTGAACAATAGCCGCAAACTCTAAATCATGTACCTGATAGTTCTTCTCATACTGCTTCAACTGGCACGACTCATAGATAATGACCCTACCATCCTACATCAACACAAACCCAAAGCCAACACGCGAAGCATCACAATAGATAGTATACATTCCCGATCCTGAAGGCAATACCAAAACATAAGTTGTTGTCAAAGCAATCTTGAGCTTCTGAAAAATATCCTCACACTCATTAGACAATCTAAATGGAGTGCCCTTCCGAGTCAACCTGGTGAATGGAGCTGGAATAGATGAAAACCCTTCCATAAAGTGACAATAATATCCAGCCAAACCTAAGAAACAAGTGATCTCTATAGCGATAGAAGGTCTGGGCTAACTCTGAACTGCCTCAATCTTTTTTGGGTCCACCTTGATCCTACCACTAGGAACCACGTGGCCTAAGAATGCAACCTTGTCTAACCAAAACTCACAGTTGGAAAATTTAGCATACAACTTCTTCTCTCTCACAATTTGAAGCACAATCCTCAATTCTACTCATGCTCCTCACCACTACGGGAATTAGCAAGATATCATCAATGAACATAACAACAAAAGAATCCAAACAAGGTTGGAACACATATTGTTCATAAAATACATGAAAGTTTCTTGGGTATTAGTCTAACCAAAAGAGATCACCAAGAACAAATAATGCCCATAACGAGTCTTGAAAGCCGTCTTAGGGATGTTCGAAGCCCTAATCTTAGCCTGGTTATAACCTGACCTCAAATAAATCTTAAAGAACACCCTGGCACCCTAAAGCTGATCAAATAAATCATCAATACAAGGCAATGGATAATTGTTCTTGATAGCGACCTTGTTAAACTGCTTGTAATCAATACGCATTCACATAGAACAATCCTTCCTCTTCACAAACAACACTAGTACACCCCAAGGAGAAACAATCGACCTAATGAATCCCTTACCCAATAACTTCTACAACTGCTCCTTCAACTCTTTTAACTCAGTTGGAGCCATGCGATACGATGTAATAGATATGGGTTGACTGCCCGACACCACATTAATACAAAAGTCAATATCCCTATCACATGGCATGTCCTCTAGGTCTACATGGAACATATTTCGAAACTCCCTAACTATTGGAAATAAATCAATAGTAGGAGTATAAGCACTAACATCTCTAACAAAGGCCAAATACACCAAACACCCATTAAGCCTTTAGAAATGAAATCACTTTACTATTAGTGTGACCAAGATAACCCCTCCATTCCAACTGTGGTAACCCTAGCATAGACAACATCATGATCTTAGCGTGATAAACAAGAATAGCATGATACGGAGATAGCCAATTCATATCCAGAATCACATCAAAATCCACCATATTAAGCAACAGAAAATCAACCTGGTTCATAACACTAATAGTAACCACACAAGATTGATATACACGATCCACCATAATAGAATCACCAACAGGTGTCGATATATGAACATGAATCTCAAGAGAACCACAAGGCATATCAAAATAAGGAGCAAACTATGATGACAAATACGAATTGGTAGACCCCGGATCAAACAACACAGAAGCATATCTATGACAGACCGAAGCATATTTGGGAGAGTATTAAAAGATAATGGAATTGGAGGACTAAAAGACAGTCAAGACACTGCACCCTTACCACATGATGTAGATTAACATGACCTACTATTATGGCCTTTAACAAACTAACCTTTACCTCGACATGAGGTACCATAGAAACTAACAGAACGATGAGACATATTATCCCTCATTATAGCCTCTCTCCCATGAATACAAATATGCTTAATCCTCCGAGCTATCCCTACAACCTGATGAAAAGTAGTCCCAATCTCTAATTCTCGGGCTATAGAAATCCTGATAGCATAAGGCAACCCCTCAATGAATCGCTTCACCTTCTCTGCCTCGGTGGGGATCAATAAAGCAGCATGACGAGACAACTTTGTGAATCTCGCCTCATACTCAATCAGAGTCATGCAATCCTACTGAAGGCACTCAAACAGACCTCTCAACTCAATTCTGCTGGTGTGTGTTATGCACTGGAACAAGTGGGAAAACTAAGTCCAAGTAAGAGGAGATGAACCTACTAGCCTACCCAGCTCATACATCTGCCACCATCTTCTAACAGCCCCTCTCAACTAGAATGTAGTGAAGTCCACACCACTAGACTCTACCAAACCCAACTTGCGAAGTATCTGATGATATCGATCTAGAAATTCCTGGGCATCCTCAGAAGCATCACTATCAAAGTGAGGAGGATGTAAATTCTAGAACCTCTCAAGACACTTCTTCTCCTCAATAGACATAGGAGGATCAACCATGGGTCTAGCTACCACTATAGGATGCCCGCCACTAGTTGGCAATACACATGGCATCTGAAACATCACCACAACCTACTTCACAGTACGAGTGATAGGGGTCTAAGCTTCCCCTCTATCCAGGGATGTAACTGGGGCCACTAGAACCACTCCAACCTAAGTCAAAGCATCGCTAAAAATGACCATCTTGGTAATAGCCTCCTGAAACACTAGTGATAAAATAAAACCCTCTAGATGTTGGGCTGGCACTAGGGCCTCAATATGATCATCAATAATATGATGCTCTACTTGATCTACATTTGGGTCCACTAATACTTCTCTAGCATTCCCACGGGCTATGGTTGGTGCTCTACCTCTCACCCTCAAACTGTGCGACCCTTGGAAGAATCCTTGGCCCTGCCCTGGACCCTACCTCTCTCGGCTACAGCCGATGGTACTGCCTCTCTGCCACTAGCTATTGTTGCTGAAGCGCAAGTTCTCACCATCTGTAAGAGAATAGAAGAACGTTTAGACTTCGACAATAATAACGCACGATAAGGAATCAAGAAAAGGGAAAGTTCCTAATGCCCTAGTGCCTCTTGCAGATAGATACTGACTTCTTTGTATCAATCCACAAGACTCTACTAGGCCTACTCGTGATTTGTGAGACCCTTAGACCTACAGTTCTGATACCAACTTGTCGCAACCCAAAATCCCGCCAAAGGTCATGATGACGCCTAACCTGCTTGCTAGGCAAGCCAACACCCAACGATAATAACAGAAGCCCATTTAATAAGTTATTAATAGAGTTATAAGAAAACATAAAAGAAAAAATAGTCTCAAAACCAAAATAAAGATATAGATATCCGAGACAGGGTCTAAACACGACCACAACGTCTGGCAATGCCCAAAATCCAGTGTCACAACATCACGAGCATCTAATAAGAGTGAACAGAGTCTATCAATATAATAATATCTGTTTGGAAGGAATAAAAGGATGAAAATAGATAGTCAAGGGTGGGATACTCCATGCGATGCAGATTGAATAATTAGGCAGCTCACCACGAAGTCTCTAGATGCAAGTCTCTATATAGCTGAATGGGTATGACTGGTACCAGCCTCAGAATCTGCAGAAAATGTGCATAAGTGTAGTATGAGTAAACAACTATAGTACTCAGTAAGTATCAAGTCTAGCCTCGAAGAAGTAGTAATGAAGGGTCGACACTGACACTTATTAGCAGTTAAATAAGCTAGTGAAAACATAAAATAAAGCAGTAGATAAGGCATGATATGATCAAAAGGATACAAATTCACAATAATATCTGATATTTAGGCATGCTTCTGAGTCAAAGAAAATACAATACAAAGTCATATATCTCAATTACTTCAAAATTAAGGATATAAACCGAACAATATGTATAAATGAGAGCTACTACAAGAATCTAGAATGCATATGCATGCTCATGATCAAATATCAACACCTCATAGTATCAATCCATATGTCTGACACTAGCATAGTGTCCAAACTAGCACCAATTTGGGTGCCTGCGTGCACGGGGCCCAGAGTAACATGGGTAATCACCTAACTCCGGAGGGACAAATCCATATCCAAGTGTTGTTGGGGTGTGCAACCCGATCTACTAACAATACTGAAATCCATAATCAATATCTGCTCTGTCCTTAGTGCCAAAATCCTTAACTTTCCTTAATATCCAACTCTCCAACTCATGTATATGTATATGAAATGATGTAATAAAGATGCACAATGACAAAATAGTAAAATGTGAATGAATATTATCATGGATAAAGGATGGCTATGGTCAATCATGTAATTCTACATTCCATAACAGTTTTATATATTCATTTAGTATTCTTAAGTCGGATCATGATATCAAGCATGAGAAAGAAGAGACAACAATCACTAATCATAAGTTAAATAGGATAATCACATAAATACGGCTAAAGTAGAAAGCCCAACATGGTGAAAGAAGTCCGCCAAGTTCAAATCAACAAGTCATAATTCTAGCATAGTCTCTAAGCATGAGTAAGATTCACCACGTAGTCATAGAATCAATGAAACATAGCTAACAATTCATAAGTCTCAACAAGGCATAATATAAGCCTAACTCTAACCATCCATGGTCATAATCTATCCATGCATATACGCCAGTCACCTCACATATATGAAGCACCTAAATCAAGTATCACATAGCAAATAAATCACCTATGGAAATATTTCTTCTTACAAAGATAGGCAAGAGACTTACCTCCACCCGGTAGCAACTTCAACCTTCCGCAATAGCTTTCGCTCTCAAATCCACCACAAAATAACTTGAATCTAAAGCTATAGGAAGCAATTCTAAACAATAAAGCATCAATCTTTAATCAAATCTCAAAAAGTCAACAAAAGTCAACTCAGGCCCATATGGTCAAAACCCGAGTTAAGGTGTTGATCATGACTAACCACAACCCCACGACTCCAAATATATTATTAGATTCCAAAACCGAGTTCAATCGACCCTCAAATCCCTAAATTATACTCTCTTAAATTGTAGACAAACCTCCAAAATTTCTCTTTCAAATTCCATAATCTAAGTGTATAAATCCACAGAGAAACAAGATGTATAATCAAAATAAAGTAGAAATCACTTACCCTCAAAATCATGGTGAAAATCCCTTCCAAATCACCTCTCACTGAGCTCTAAAATTTGAAATAGTAAAAACATGAGCCAACCCTCAAATTATAATAAACTGACATTTTGCATCTATTAGCCAATGTTACCATCTGCGAGCTTCATTTACTCAGTCATCCCTCACACCTTCCGCATCTGCGGACTCGCAGGTGCGACACCACAACCCCAAGTGCACAAATCCTCAAGACTGCCCATCCTCGCAAGCGCGCACAAATCTCCACAGGTGCGACTTCGCCTATGCGCTCCTTCTTCAGTAGAAGAGACAAGTCCCCAGAATAGCCCAACTCCATAGATGCGATCGTCCCTTCACAAATGCGACTTCGCACCTACGATCAAACTCCCGATGCGATGCACCAGAACCAGAACTGCCAAACCATTCCCTAATAGTCAGAAATTATCTCGAAACATATCTGATACCCCCAGGCCCCCGTCTAATCATAACAACAAGTTTTAATACCCTATAAAACTTATATAAATGTTCAAAACACCACAACTATATTCAAAACCAATAATTGTCGATCAAAATCAATCGTAGGAGATTTTAGCTCTTTTTACCAAAAGTTGGCAACTTGAAGGCTTGAAGAGTTCATAGAGTTAACCATGAGTTGACTTTGATGTTATCCAGGACTGGTTGGTGTTCTAAGACTTTTTATAGGTTCGTTTTATCATTTAGAACTTGTGTACAAAGTTTGGTTAAAATCCAAAATATTTAGGCATGAGGCGGATGAGTTTGGTGAAGTTAGAAAGTTTGGAAGCTAAGAGATGGATTTTGATCATCGATTCTTGGTTTTGATGTTAATTGTAGTGTTTTGAGAATTTGGAATAGGTATATGGACTGGTTGGTGATCGGATGGGGTCCCCGGGGGGCTCGGGTATGTTTTGGGGTGGTTTCGGACCATTTCCATGAGATTTGAAGTATCAGATTTTTGCTGGTGCCTGGTGTTTATCGCGGTCACGGGGGTGCATAGCATTCGCATTGAAGGATTTTTGGGCAGTTGGATTATGTGCTTCGCATTTGCATCACGGGGCCCGCACTCGCGAAGGGTGTGGGCTAATTGGTCATTGCGTTCGCGGTGGGGCTTCACGTTTGCGTAGCAGGTGAGTCAAGAGGAGTGGTTGCCTTAACGTACGTGTAGGCTAGGCAGGTTAGTTCTTTGGATTCGCGAGAGGAACTTTGCATTTGCAAAGGTTTATTTTGGGGCTGAGGCAATTTGTGCATCGCAGATGCAAGGCTGCGATCGTGTTCGCAAAGGGTATTGCTGGGCAGAATGTTTAAGTGTTATATTTTTGGATTATACCCATTCTCTCATATTATGAACCCTTGACTTTGTGAGTTGAGATTTTGAAGAGCAATTTCACTACTACATTGGAGGTAAGGAAGTTTTACTTGGATTTGGCTTTTTATCTTGAATCCCCATGGATTTCTACATCTAAAACTTTGTTTTTTAAAGTAAAATTTGGGATTTTTGTCTATAACTTAAGAGGGTCTATTTTGAAGATTTGAAGGCTGATTTTAACATAATTTTGGAATCTTATCACAAATTTGGACTCATGGGGTTATGGGTAGTCGGGATCTACCCCTTGACTCGAGTTTTGACCATGCAGACTCGGGTTGACTTTTTCTGACTTTTTGGAAATTGATTAAAGATTGAAGCTTTATTGCTTGAAATTATTTCATATGTCTTTATTTAATGTTATTGAGTTATTTTTACTAGATTCAAGTCATTTGGAGTTGAATTTGGATGGTTAGGCGATATTTGCTTGATTTTAGCTTACCGGGAACTAGGGCGGAAAGTGTATACGAGGAGGAGAATAGGGCGAATATGGAGCATTATAAGTTGGCTAAGAAAGAGGCAAAGCTAGCAGTTACGGCGGCCAAGACTACAGCTTTTAGTCATTTGTATGAGGATCTCGAGGGTCGAGGTGGGTATAAGAGGTTGTTCAGGTTAGCCAAGGCACGAGAAAGGAAGGTGCATGACTTGGACCAAGTAAAGTGCATCAAGGACGAAGAAGGTAAAGTTTTGTTGGATGATGGGTTAATCCGCCGGAGATGCCAGACCTACCTCCATAGTCTCTTGAACGAGGAAGGGGACAAGAGCATTGTACTAGGTGATTTGGAACTCTTCGGAAGTCATTGTGACTTTGGGTATTGTAGGCGGATTAGATTTGATGAAGTTGAGGGGGCTATGCGTAAGATGCGTAGGGGCAAAGCGATCAGACCGGATGAAATCCAGGTGGAGTTTTGGAAGAGTGCGAGCAAGGCAGGCTTGGAGTGGCTCACTAGGTTATTTAATGTCATTTTTAGAACGAAGAAGATGCCCGAAGAGTAGAGATGGAGCACGATGGTTCCTGTATACAAGAACAAGGGTGATATCAAAAATTTTGATAACAATGGGGGATCAAGCTGCTTAGCCGTACTATGAAAGTCTAGGAGAGAGTGGCAGAGCTAAGGTGAGGGGGAGTGTGTCTATTTTTGAGAACCGGTTTGGGTTTATGCCGGGGCGTTCGACTACATAAGCCATCCACCTTGTTAGGATATTGATGGAGCAGTATAGGTAGAGAAAGAAAGAATCGCATATGGTGTTCATCGACTTAGAAAAGGCGTACGATAAAGTTCCGAGAGAAGTTTTGTGGAGATGTTTGGATGCTAGAGGTGTACCTATTGCCTACATTAGGTTGATTAAGGACATGTATGATAGAGTAAAGATCCGAGTGAGGATGGTTGGTAGGGACTCGAATAATTTTTCGGTTATGATGGGGTTGCATCAGGGTTCGGCACTTAGCCCTTTTTTGTTTGCTCTGTTGATGGACGTACTGACATGCTACATCCAAGGGGAGGTGCCGTGGTGCATGCTATTTGCAGATGATATTATATTGATTGATGAGACGCAATATGGTGTGAATGTGCAATTATAGGAATGGAGGAAGACCATGGAATCTAAAGGTTTCAAGTAGAGCAGGACCAAGACAAAATACTTCGAGTGTAAGTTCAGTGGCGAGACTCAAGGAGTGGAAGGAAACATGAGGTTGGACTCGTAGGTCATCGCTAGGAGAGGGAGTTTTAAGTACCTTGGATATATTATTCATGGGTATGGGGAGATTGATGAAGATGTCACACAACGTATTGGGGCGGGATGGATCAAATGGAGACTTGCTTCTGGTGTTATTTGTGATAAGAAGGTGCCACTGAAACTTAAGGGTAAGTTCTATAGAGTGGTGGTCAGATCAACGATGTTGTATAGGGCGGAGTGTTGGCCAGTCAAGATTACTCATGTCCAAAAGATGAAGGTAGCAGAGATGAGGATGTTGCAACGGATGTGCGGGCACACCAGGTTAAATAGGATTAGAAATGAGGTTATTCGCGACAAGGTAGGTGTGGCCCCTATTTAGGTGAAGATGCGGGAAGCACGACTTAGGTGGTTTGGGCATGTGAGGAGAAGGAGCACAGATGCCCCGGTGAGGAGGTGTGAGAGGTTGACATTGGAGGGACTACGGAGAGGTAGAGGTAGGCAAAAGAAGAGGTGGGGAGAGGTGATTAGGCAAGACATGGCGCAACTTCAGCTGACCAAGGACACGCCCCTTGATAGAAAGGTATGGAAGTTGAGGATTAGAGTAGCAGAGTAGGTAGTCTAGAGTGTTCATAACATTAGTATTGACACGCAGTCTCGCTTCCTGTTGGTAGTAGGTTTTTATGACTAACCGTTGTTTACTTTCATTATTGATCACCTTACTATCTTGTTGTTTTTATTTTGCTTTTATATGGCTTTTTGGTACTATCATTTCTTATCTATATTTTCATTAATGTGGTGCTTATGCTTTCCTGAGCTGAGGGTCTATTGGAAACAACCTCTCTATACTCACAAGGTAGGGGTAAGGTCTGCGTACACATTACCCTCCCCAGACCCCACGGTGTGGGATAATAATGGGTATGTTGTTGTTGTTGTTATTGTTGTTTAGCTTACCGGGAGGTAAGTCTCTTATTTTCTCTCCTTGTAAGAGGGAATTCTCCCAATAGGTAACCTATTTGCTACTTGATTCATGATTTAGGAGCCACGTATATGCAAGGTGATGAGCTTATATGCGTAGCTAGGTTTTGACCATACCCAGTATTGTTGACTTGAATTATGTTTTGTTTGGTATGTGAAGTTATTATCAATGTTCAAATTCATTCTATGACTATGTGATAATTTATAGTCATGATTAAGATCATGCCTAGGTTTATGACTCGTTCGTTTGGCATAAAGGATTATTTTACCATGTTAAGCTTTATTATGAATCTGTAGTTACATACTTGCCTTAGTTGCTCCTTGAATGACTTATGTTTCATAATATGATTGAACTTGCACATGCTTCAATAGTTTATTCATGCATTGTGATATATGGAATTATATGATTAGTCATATCCATCTTATCCATATGATATTTTATCCGCATACTTATCATTATATCTGTTGCCCTCTTATTATATCATTTCATACATATATGCATGATTGAAGAGTTGTTATTGAGGAAAGTTGATTATTTAGCACTATGGCCATATGAGCGGATATTGATTATTGGTTATTGCGCATTATTATGAAATGATCAATGCTTGGATATGGATCCGTTCCTCCAAAGCCAGGTTATTACCCATGTTACCTTGGGCCGTATGAGCATAAGCACCCGTGATTCTTTTGGTGATTGTTGGACACATGGCCTATGTCAGGCACATAGATTTGTGCTCTGAGTCTTTGAGTAAGGGATCCTAAGAATGCATATGTAGTTATATTTTGACTCATGCAGTCGATTTATTCTAGTATTGTTGACATGTATCATGTCATAGTCGAGGATTGAGATGTTGATATCTTATTTGATCTCTACTACTTGTAAAACCATGCCTATATTCCGTATAAATTGTATTTGAGCTTTCATACTCGTTGATGACACCATGCCTTGTTTCATGTATGATTTATAGTTTCATCTAATTATTGGAATGTTAGTGATTGTCGGTGTCGACCCCTTGCCACTACTTCTTTGAGGCTAGACTTGATAGATACTAGGTACTGTGATTTGTACTCATACTACACTTTTACACATTTTTGTGTAGGTTCTGAGGCTGGTGTTAGTGGCATTTACCCTACACAGTAGGAGGTTTTGTGGAGACTTCGTGGTGAGCTACTTTACTTGATCGATTCACCACTCATGCAGTCCCTCCCTATTTACCTGTTATGTCTATCCATCCTTTTCAGACAGACAATGTTATTTTGTTGATTCTATATACTCTTGTTAGATGCTTGTTATGGTTGTGAAATCCGGGTTTGGGGCTGTATAGACAATTGTGTTCATGTTTCGACCTTAGCTCAGATAGTTTATCTATGTTATAAGTTTGAAAATTATTAATGTTTCTTATCATATTATGGAATCAGGTAAGATTCTATTAATCTGCTTTGGAATCATGATTGTTATTGTGTTGGCTTGTCTAGCGAGCGGGTAAGGCGCCATCACGACCTTTTGTAAGATTTCGGATCATGACAAGTTGGTATTAGAGTACTAGCTTCTAAGGGGTCTCACAAGTCATAACCAGACCTAGTAGAGTCTTGTGGATTGATGTAGAGATGTCAGTATCTATCTGGGAGAGGCTGTAGAGCTTTAGGAAACTTCATTTTCTTGATTCCTTATCATGTGTTTATTATTGTCTCAAGTATAAATCCTTTTTATACTCTATCACAGATGGTAAGAACTCATGCTTCAGGAGTAATAGATGATACAGGGACAATACCATCGACTATAATCGGGAGAGGCAGAGGCCAGGGTAGGGCCAGGGCTCCTGTTAGGGACCGCACTATTAAAACTAGAGGTGGAGCATCCATTGAGGCCCATGGCCATGCCAAGGAAGTTGCAGCGGACCCACCTATGGATCAGGTGGAGGATCAGATTATAGAGGAGCATGTTGAGGCTCCAGTGCACACCCAGCAGCCACAGGGTTTTGATACTACACCCGTGTTTCAGGAGGCTATAGCCAAGATGGTCAGTTTCATCAATGCATTGACCAAGGCTGGAGTGGTTCCAGTGGCCCTAACAATATATCAAGTTTGAGGGGGAGCACAAACCCCTGTCACTCGTACTCCAGATCAGCCTATTGTAGCAGATATCGTAAGACCTTGCTTGCCATGTCTGTTGATGAGTTGAAGAGGTTAGAGAGATTTCATAGGTTGTTTCCTCCACACCTTAAGGGCAGTGCTTCAGAGGATGCCCTAGACTTTCTAGACAAATGTCACTAGATGCTTCGTAATTTGGGCTTGGTAGAGTCCAACGGAATAGATTTCACTACTTTCCATTTTAGAGAAGCTACTAGGAGATGGTGGCAGACTTATGAGCTGGGCAAGCGAGCTGGTTCATCTCCTCTTACATGGACTTAGTTTTCACACCTATTTCTTGAGAGGTAGATTCCACTCACCAGGAGGGATGAGTTGAGAGAACAGTTCGAGCACCTTCAGCAAAATCATATAGTAGTGACTGAGTATGAGGCGATATTTACAGAGTTGTCTTCTCATGCCGCATTTTTTATCCCCACTGAGTCAGAGATGGTGAGGCGGTTTATTGAGGGTTTGACCTATGGAATCAAGGTTACTATGGCTCGAGAGTCTAAGATAGGGACTAATTTTCATCAAGCAGTAAAGATAGCTCGGAGGATCGAGCGTGTTCGCTGCCAAGGTAGATAGGACATGATGAGGGACAAGCGGCCTCGTTGTTCTAGCGGTCTTAATGGTACCTCATCTGGAGGTAGAGGTCAGATTAGTAGGGGCCATCATAGTAGGCCAGCTCAGTTTAAATAGCATAGGGCTCGCGGTGCGGCGTCTCGATTATCTTTCAGTTCTTTTGTTTTGTCATCCTTTAGTGCTCTTTTATCAAGCTCATACCATGATCTGTGTGTTCAGCATTCCTCCAATGGGTATTCTGGTTCTTAGGGGCAGTTCTAGATTCAGCAACCCTTATCGGCTAGGGGTTATTTTGTGTGTGGATAGTTTGGTCATGTGAAAAAGTATTGCCCCAGACTTAGTAGAGGCGCAACTTATCAGGGTGCTTAGTCCGTAGCTCCCTCACCAGTTATACCATCCCCTGCTCAGACAGCTAGAGGGTGAGGGAACAAAGTGAGAGGAGTCCCTAGAGGGGGAGGTTGGGTTGGTGGTAGTCAGAGCAGTGGCAGTCAGGCCGATTGCTATGCTTTTTCGGGTAGACACGAGATGGCGGCTTCTGATGCTACGATCACATGTATCGTTTTGGTATGTCATAGAGATACTTCTATGTTGTTTGATCCGGATTCTACGTATTCATATGTGTCATCATATTTTGCTCCTTATTTGGATAGGACTCATGGTTCTCTTGATATTCATGTTCATGTGCCTATAACTATTGGTGATTCTATTGTGGTGGATCGTGTGCATCGGTCATGTGTGGTTACTAATGGGGGTTATGAGACCGTTGTTGACTTACTATTGCTTAGTATGGTGGACTTTGATGTGATTTTGGGTATGAATTAATTATCTCCGTACCATGCTATTCTTGATTGTCATGCTAAGACCATGATGTTGGCTATGCTGGGGTAGCTAATGTTGAAACGGAGGGGTTCTCTTAGTCACACTCCTAGTAGAGTGATTTCATTTTTCAAGGCTCAATGGGTGTTTGGAATATCTAGCTTTTGTAAGAGATACTAGCACTGATATTCCTACTGTTGAGTCAGTTCCATTAGTGAGAGAGCTTTTGGTTGTGTTTCTTGCATACCTATCGGTCATGCCACTCGATAGGGATATCGACTTTGGTATTAATTTGGTGTTGGGCATACATTCCATATCTATTCTACCATATCGCATGGCTCTAGTTGAGTTGAAGGAATTGAAAGAGTAGTTATAAGAGTTGCTGGACAAGGAATTCATCAGGCCTAGTATATCATTGTGGGGTGCACTAGTATTGTTTGTAAAGAAGAAGGACGGCTCTATGAGAATGTGTATTGATTATCGACAGTTGAACAAGGTTACCATCAAGAACAATTATCCATTGCTGCACATTGATGATTTGTTTGACCAGATTCAGGGTGCCAAGGTGTTCTCTAATATTGACTTGAGATCGGGGTATCACCAGTTGAAGATTGGGCCTTCTTACATCCCTAAGACCGCTTTCAGGAATCATTATAGGCATTATGAGTTTTTAGTGATGTCTTTTGGTTTGACTAATGCCCTAGCGGCTTCCATGCATTTGATGAACAATGTGTTCTAGCCTTATTTGGACTCTTTTGTCATTGTGTTCATTGATGATATCTTGGTATATTCCTGAAGTGCTGAAGAGCACGACCATCATTTGAGGATTGTGCTTCAAATTTTGAGGTAGAAGAATGTGTATGCTAAGTCCTCCAAGTGCATGTTTTGATTGGACTAGGTGTCATTTTTTGGCCTCATGGTATCTAGTGATGGGATCAAGGTGGATCCGGAGAATATTGAGGCAACTTAGAGTTGGCCCAGACCTTCTACATCTACAAAGATCCACGAGATTCTCAGATTTAGCTAGTTACTATTGTTGCTTTGTAGAGGGCTTTTATCTATTGCAGCTCTGTTGACCAAGTTTACTCAAAGGGTGCTCCTTTTAGATGGTCAGATGAATGTGAGGAGAGCTTTCAGAAACTCAAGACTTCATGGATTACGACTCTAGTTTTGGTATTGCCCTCAGGCTCGGAGATGTACACTGTCTATTGTGATGCTTCCCGTGTTATCCTCGGATGTGTGCTGATGCAGGATGATATGGTGATTTCCTATGCGTCGCGCCAGTTGAAGCCTTATGAGAAGAATTATCCGATACATGATTTGGACTTAGCAGCTATTATGCACGCGCTCAAGATTTGGAGGCACTACGTATATGGCGTCTATTGTGAGGTTTAAACTGATCATTGGAGTCTTTAGCATCTATTCTAGGAAAAGGATTTGAATTTGAGGTAGCGGAGGTGGTTGGAGTTGTTGAAGGATTATGAAATAACTATCTTGTATCACTAAGGAAAGGTGAATGTGGTAGAGGATGCTTTGAGTAGGAAGGCGGAGAGTATAGGGAGTTTGGCATTTATTCTAGCTGTAGAGAGACCTTTGGCGATAGATGTTCAGGCTTTGGCTAATAGGTTTGTGACGTTAGATATTTTCTAGCCCAGTTGAGTTCTTGTTTGTGTCGTTACACAGTCGTCCTCATTTGAGCACATCAAGGCTCGTTAGTATGATGATTTCCATTTGCTTGTCCTTAAGGACACATTGTTGTGAGGTGGTGCTAAGGAGGTGATTGGTGATGATGGTGTATTACGACTCCAAGGTCGGATTTGTGTTCCTAATTTGGACGTTTTGAGAAAGTTTATTATAAGGAGGCTCATAGTTTGCGGTATTCTATTCATCCAGGTGCTACGAAAATGTACCGTGATTTGTAGCAGCATTATCGGTGTCAGAGGATGAAGAAAACATTGTTGGGCATGTTGCGTGGTGTTTGAATTGTCAGTAGGTCAAATGTGAGCATCAGAGACCGGGTGGTTTGATTCAGAGGTAAGAGATATCATAGTGGAAGTGGGAGCGCATAACTATGGACTTTGTGGTAAGTTGGGAGCGCATAACATCGAGTCTGCTCATTTCATTTCGGTCATGATATTTTGCACTTCAGGGAAGTTGGCACAAGTCTACATCATAGAGATCGTCCGCTTACATGGTGTGCATGTTTCTATCATATTGGATCGAAGCACTAAGTTAACATCGTACTCTTGGAGAGTTGTTCAGCATGAGTTGGGCATGCAAGTTGAGATGAGCACTGTTTTTCACCCTCAGACAGATGGTCAGTTCGAGCGGACCATTCAGATTTTGGAGGATATGTTGAGGGCCTATGTTATTGATTTTGGAGGCCAGTGGAGTCAGTTTCTACCATTAGTTAAGTTTGCATACAACAACAACTACCAGTCTAATATCCAAATGGCTCCGTATGAGGCTTTATATGGGAGGTGATGCCATTCTCCGGTTGGTTGGTTTGAGCCTGGTAAAGTGTTACATCCCGCATTTCGTACGTTAAAGTTTTGCCGTAAGTTAATCGACTTAAGCTCGGGAATGAGATTATTTTTGAGGTTATAAATATTTATGGTATTTTTTAATAGGTAGTAAGTAAGTACCGTAAAGGTTAGAGGGTAAACAAATCAAAGAAGATGAGTTTCGTTGAAGGTTGTCAATTTGGGATAAAATACGGTCCAAGCTATAATACCCCATATTTATGGACTAGTGCCATACAAGGTACCACATGACCATGATAGTAAGGTATATAAAGTGTGTTAAAAGTGATTAGTATTTTAAGTAATTTGAGATAATTCTTAATTATGTGAATAATTGGTTAATTATTGATTTTTTCAGTGGGAGATTAGCACGTAATTGGAAATTGGTTGATAGGTTTGGTGGGAACATCATCCTTAACGTGGCAGCAAGGGGTATAAGTAACAATGACTCTTTGGTGTATGTAATTAGGTGGCATAATTAGGGTATTTTTGGGAAAAATAATCCACAAAAAGTGGGGCCCACAAATCATAATGATAAGAGGATTTCCTACATCATTTAAGAGGGATGTGCATGTTTACTAAGTAACGGATGGAGCCTCCAAAATGAATTCATATGAAACTTCATAATACGATAGCAGCGTGAGATTTGTGATTCTAAGGGAGTACGGTGCAATCTTTCTCAAGAATATCATACGGATTTTTCCCTATTTCGATCTCGCCGTTACGTTTTTCATCGCGATTGACGTGTATTAAAGGGATTTTCAAGAGAATCGGCTCGGGTATGTTAAGGCTATCCCTTCTTTCATTTTGACATGATCCATATGATATAACGAAACGAGAAAACACTCAACTTTCACAAATGACTCTATTCTTAGAAGTACTAGTGATGCATATGTTCTTGATTTCCCATGTCTCTTATTATATCTTCTGTTCATGGGTCTCAGAAAAATACGTAGTTGATAAAGTTTATCCGAAAGGTATATTGATCTTATGACATTCCAATAAATCTTATTAACTTACTTCTTATGCATTTCATTCATTTATACATGTACATTGACCCATGATCAGATGGCATTATATACGCATATATTATATGTATATGGGATATGGGAAAAGGTTACGACGTTTTATACGCACCACCACCTGATCAGTTGGTATATGTTAATGATTTCACCCACAGAGGCCGAGATGATATGATGGGATGCCCTCAGAGGCTTGATAATGTTACATACACATATACCTATGCATGGTAGGACATTTATACGCACATGCATGACTTTATATATATTTCAGGATTCACAAAGTTATTTAGACTTACAGGCAGATTCCCTTACTCCATGTTTCTTCTATGTCTTTTATGTACTGATTTTCATGCCTTACATACTCGGTACATTATCCGTACTGATGCCCCTATTTTCCGGGGTTTGCGTTTCATGCCCGTAGATGCAGGTAGATAGGCTGACGGTCCCCTTTTTTAGGATCCTTGATCAGTGACAGTTGGTGTGCTCTACTTGATCCGGAGCTGTTATTAGTTTTGGTACGCTATTTTGTATATATATATATGGGTACGACGGGACCCAGTGTCGTCCTTTATACAGTTGTACACTCTATTAGAGGTCTGTAGACAGTCATGTATAGTTGGATAGTATGTGGCCTTGTCGGCTTCCAGTTTTGGTTATATAGTTGTCTATAGCAGCCTTGCCGGCTCGCCATAACGTATTCTGCATGTATATGTATATATGTCTTTTGGACATGTTTTCCTCAAGTATGTTATTCACGTGATTCAGCAGCTTATTGACCGATGTTATTCAGGACCTACCCTTAATTCATGATTATATCTTGGACGCATGCTTAGGGGTATTCGACAGGTAGGACTCAGGCACTCGTCATGGCCTATCGGTTTAGGTTGTGACATAAAGCTAGGTTGTTGGGCACAGATTTGGTTCGTGATTCTTTGGCGAAGGTGAAATTGATTCAGGAGCGGCTTCATATAGCACACTGATAGGAAGGTTCGTGTTGTGGCTCATGAAGGGTGAGAAGGTTATTCTTTGAGTTTCTCTTATGAAGGGCATGATGAGATTTGGGAAGAAGGGCAAGTTGAGCCCTTAGTACATTGGTCTGTTTGAAGTGTTAGAAAGAGTTGGTGAGGTGGCCTATAGGCTTTCTTTCCACCCAACTTCTCAGAAGTTCATTTGGTGTTTCATATGTCCATGCATTGGAAGTATGATGAGGATTAGTCACATGTGTTGGATTTTATTTCAGTGCAGTTGGATGCGAATCTAACTTATAAAGAAGAGCCGGTGGCTATTTTAGATATGTAGGTTCAGAAGTTGAAGTCCAAAGAAGTTTCATCAATGAAGGTTTTTGTGGAGAGATCAACTAGTCGAGGAAGCAACCTGGGAGACCGAGCATGATCTGCGGAGCAGATATCCTTATCTTTTTGGCATTCCATGTATGATTCTAAACCTGTTAGAGGACGATCATATGCTTTAGAGGGGTAACAACCCGGCCGAATATTTTGTGTATTTGAGCATTGTTTCCCTATTTTATGCTTCCCATATACTTATTTGTTGTTTTGGGACTTGCAGGGATGGCTGGATTTGGGTTTAAGGGTTCCTAGGAGATTTTAGCTCTATTTGTCGAAAGTTGAAATGTTGAAGGTTTAGAGAGTTCAAAAGGTTGATCGGGAGTTAACTTTGTTGTTATCGGGGTCTGGTTGGTGTTTTTGAGACTTTGGGTAGGTTCCTTTTATCATTTGAAACTTATTTGCAAAGTTTGGTTTAAATCCAGAATGTTTAGGCATGATTCAGACGAGTTTGGCTAAGCTAGGAAGTTTGGAAGCTAAGAGATGGATTTCGATTGTCGATTATTGGTTTTGATAATAAATGTAGTGTTTTGAGAATTTGGATAAGTTTAGATTAGGTATATGGACTGCTTGGTTTGACTTGATGGGGCCCTGCGGGGCTCGGGTGTGTTTCGGTGTGGTTTCGAACAATTTTCATGAGTTTTGAAGCATCATATTTTTGCTGGTGTCTGGCAATTGGATTTGTGATGAAGGATTCTTGGGAAATTGGATTTTGTGCTTTGCATTTGCATCAGGGAGCCCGCGTTCAAGAAAGATGTGGGCTGATTGGTCATCGCGTTCGCGGTGGGGCTTCGCATTCGCGTAGCAGGTGAGTCAGGAGGGGTGGTAACCTTCGCGTTCGCAGAGAGGTTTGCATTCGCGGAGCTAAACTCGCATTTGCATAGGCTAGGCAGGCTGGTTTTTTGCATTCGCAAGAGCACTTATGCATTCGCAAAGGGTTATTTTGGGGCTGAGGCAGTTTGTGCTTCGCGAATGCGATGTTGTGACTGCATTGAAGGGTATCTCTAGGCAAAACACTTAAGTGTTATATTTCGGGATTTAACCAATTTTCTCAAATTTTGAACCCTAGACATCAAGAGGTGGAAATTTTGAATAAAAGTTTCACTACTACATTGGAGGTAAGAAAATTTCACTTGGATTTAGTTTTATATCTTGAACCTCTATGGATTTCTCAACCTCAAACTTAGATTTTTAAATTGAAATTTGAAATTTTTGTCAACAACTTAAGAGGGTGTATCAATATTAAAGGTTGATTTGGACTTGGTTGTGGAATCTAATCACATATTTGGACTCGTGGGGTTATGGGTAGTCAGGATCTATTCCTTAACTCGGATTTGGACCGTGTGCGCCCGGCTTGACTTTATTCACTTTTGGAAATTTGATTAAAGATCAAAGCTTTTTTGTTTAGAATTATTTCCTCTGGTTTTATTCAACGTTATTGAGTTGTTTTGACTAGATTCGAGTCATTTGAATTTGAATTTGGACAGTTAGGCGATTGTTGCTTGATTTTAGCTTACCAAGAGGTGGGTGTCTTGTCTATCCTTGTAAGGGGAAATTCTGCCCATAGGTGACCTATTTGCGACTTGATTTATGATTTAGGAACCACATATATGTTAGGTGATGAGCGTATATGCATATCTAGGTTTTTACCATATCCGATATTGTTGACTTGAATTATGTTTTGTTTGGATTATGTGAAATTATTATCCATGTTCAAATTTATTCTATCACTACGTGATAATTTATATTCATGATTTAGGAGCATGCTTAGGGTTATGACTCGTTGGTTTGGCATAAAGGATTATTTTGCCATGCTAAGCTTTATTATGAATCCGTAGTCATACATTTGTCTTATTTGATCCTATGGTTTGGTGGTTTCTATGGCTTGAATGACTCATTTTAAATAATATGATTGAACTTGTGCATGCTTTAATAGCTTATTAAGCTATTATAATAAATGGAATTACATAATTAGCCATAGCCATATTTTTCCATATGAGCTTTTATCCACATACTTGTTATTATGTTTAGTTCCCTTTTATTATATCATTTCATACACATATGCACGAGTGAAGAATTGTTATTGAGAAAAATTGATGATTTTGGCACTACGGGAACTTGAGCGGATATTGATTATTAGTTATTGATCATTATTATGAAATGAGCACCACTTGGATATGGATCCATCCATCTGTAGGCAGGTGATTACTCATGCTATCTTGGGCCCTGTGAGCGTAGGCACATGTGATTCGTTTGGTGCTTGTTGGACACGTGGCCTATATGAGGCACATGAATTTGTGTTGTGAGTTGTTGAGTAAGGTATCCGGAGCATGCATAAGAATTTATACTTTGACTCATGCAGTGGATTTATTCCGATATTATTGACATGTATCATGTCATTGTCGATGATTGAGATGTTGATATCTTCTTTAATTGTCGTTACTTGTAAAAGCATGCCTATATTCTGTATGAACTGTGTTTGACCTTTCATAATCATTGATGATATCATGTCTTGTTTTATATATGATTTTTACTTTTATCTGATTATTGGACTATTACAAGGAGAGGTACCATGGTGTATGATATTCGCAGATGATATAGTACTGATTGATTAGACACGAGATGGTGTTAACGAGAAGTTGGAGGTTTGGAGACAGGACGTAGAGTATAAAGGTTTCAGGTTGAGTAGGACTAAGACAAAATACTTAGAGTGTGTAAGGCCCCGCAAAATTTTGCCAAGGAATTTAAGGTTTCATGGTGCCGAGAAGCGAGCCGCGGTACGGACTTTTTGAGTTGAATAATGCTTTGAGGAGTGGATAAAAATTTTTTGGCAGAAGAAGGCAATTATGCGGTCTCTTTCGCGACCGCAAAACCATTTCGTGGGCCGCATAACCATCGCGGAGTTGCGCAAAAAGTTGTTGAATTTTGAAGGTCATTTTGCGGTCCATTCTGCGATCGCTTATCCATTTCGCGGTCCACATATTTGGTACGAAGAATTATGTTGGGACATTCTGCGGTCGTAGACCTGTCCAGACCATTCCAGTTTTTGGGCATCACTTTTGCGGTCCATTTTGCGGGCCGCATACCTATTCTGCGGTCCATTCTACGACCGCAGACCTGAGTTCGGAGGGTCCATTTTCCTATTTTTATAACCCGACCCTATTTTAATAAATAGCCTTTGGTGCTTATTTTCGAACAATTGTCTGATGATTTTAGAGAGAGGTAAGAGCATTTTAGAGAGAGGAAGAGGAAATCTAGCATTCTAATCATCCAATCTTGCACCAACCTTCAAGAATCAAGGCAGCCACTCACTAGACCACCATCTATCCAGGTAAGTTCCTGTCCTATACCACCGATGCAAGTTATTTTAGGGTCTAAGTATATTGTGGGGGTTGGAAATAGGCCATGCTTGTGATGATAGGTTGTAGTATGTGGGATTAATGAACCATTTTGGTTAGTTTCTTGTTGAAATTGGTTGAGGGAGGAAAGGGTTACCATTTTAGGGCCTCGAAGTCAATTTGCATGCTAGGTATTTGACAAATTTCCTAGGAGATTTACACCGTGGGAATCCTTCTAATTATTAACCAATTTTCGCTATCTTCCTATATATTGTTATTGCTAGAAGTGTGGGGGCGTTGTAGTAACTTAAGGAAAGCTCAAACAAGGTAGGTTGGCGAAACTACTCTCTTAGAAATGAATTCCATGATGTTCCCGTAAGTTTCAAGTATGGTTGGCTCAAGTTCCTTATTCCCATGTTCCGAGTTGTTCCCAATAAATTTGATTGTCCCGAGTAAGCAAAGTGTCGAGAATTATGTATTCAAAATATGTTTCGAATTTTAATATCACATTATGTTATCCTTCGGGAATATGTTCAAGAAGTGTGGGGCGTTGTGGTAACTTAAGGAAAGCTCAAACAAGGTATGTTGGTTAAACTACTCTCTTAGAAATAAATTCCTTGATGTTCCCATAAGTTTCAAGTATGGTTGGCTCAAGTTCCTTATTCCCATGTTCCGAGTAGTTTCCAACAAATTCGATTATCCCGAGTAAGTAAAGTGTCGAGAATTATGTATTCAAAATATGTTCTGAATATTCCTATCACATTATGTTATCTTTCGGCAATGTGTTCAAGAATGATATGGGTATTAAAATGTTAGGGCTTTGAGTCGTGTTTCAAATGAAAGTCCATTATGCTCAACTTGAAAAGAATACTCAATGCGTCTAAAACTCCTAGTGCTCATATATATTCTTAAGGCCTTGATTTCGAATGTTCATATTGTTGATAATATATAAAGATGCTTGAAAGTGAAATAAGTGAGTTGGGGGTATAAAGCGTGGTCAACGTACCAAGGATGAAAATTATATTTGTGGCCAATGGTGCCAAGGAAATGAAGTGATGTGAGAAAGGTTATGAAATGAGCCTAGATTCAACTGTTCCAAATTGACTTCAAAAAAATAGATTTGCCTAAAAGCTTATGCACTCAAGTCATGCCCAAATGTGGCTGTTTTAATTAATGTTATGCTTTGTAAGTATTTCAAATGTGTTTTGAGCTCTTATATATTCATGAGTTGAAATTATGTATTGTCCTTTTGGAAAAAAGTATTTCAAGAATAAATGATGTGTTACTCGATTATGATTTTAACGTGTGCTTCGATTGCCAACCAAGAAATCCATTGTGTTTAAAGTTTTCATTACTAATGAACCTAAAGTTGTGATTTTCGGAATATTCTATTTGTTGATATTTGTGATGATAATCCTTGTAAGTAAATAAATGAAAGTGTGGAATATAAGATACGGCCATCGTGCCTAAGGATGAAGAATCATAAGTATAACCAAGAAAGCCAATGAAATAATAATGATATTATGAATAGTTGAAGTTACTAACGAGGCTATATATAGTGTGAAAGATAATGAGGTGTCCTGTGTGCAAACCAAAAATATTTTTGGGAGTATCATTAGCAACCCAAGGAAGGGTGGATCATAAGGCCCACACACGAAACTATACATGCCGGTGTAGCGGTGGATTGTGATTATTCCTCTTATTTGGGATGAAATTTAAATATTGATGTGATTCTGGTTATTACCCTTAATTGGGGTGAGGTTGATATTAACTGTGAATTGGAAAGTCAACCCACACGGCATATGTGGGAAGGCGGCCTAGTTGATCGGGTGGAGATCGGACGCCATGGTGCGCACATGGTGGTACTACTCTTGGTAACACCCTTTTTTCGCATCACATGTCAAACCACATTTTTTGTGGGGATATGGCCTATCCAATCGGGCGTGATCGGACTTCGTACTAAAACCACGGTGGTATATCGGTGCTAATAATCTCCCAACCAAAAATATATAATATTTTTTGTATTTTGAAAATTGTTATGTTTTAATTTGGCATTTGGATATCACTGATTATTACTTGTTTCTCCATGGTGTTTCCCCTTATATTATTGGCATTCGATTTCGAAAGAGGACATTTAGCTTTACATACTAGTACTATTCCACATGTACTAATGTCCCTTTTGCCGGGGAAGCTGCATCTTCAATGGATGCAGGTGGTTCATCAGCAGGCAGCTTTGGTCCTCGTTAGCAGTCACTCTCTATTCAGCAGGTTTTTGGTGAGCCCTACTCTGTTCCGGGCTTTATGTCATTTGACATTGTATTTTGTGCTTTGAGGTATAGCCGGGGGCCTTATCGCCGACACTTCCTTTCTTCACTTATGTTGTACTTAGAGGCATTATAGACAGGTTGTGGGTGGTATTTGATATTAGGAATTGAACTAGAAATGTTGGTATTTGGCAAACATATTTTTCATTATATCTATAAACTTGTAATACTTTTGGGAATCATAAATGAATATCCTTTAATAATGAAAAAACAATGTGGAACACTTGACTCTTCTCATGTCTATCACTTGTACTGATTCTTATATTGTTAATGGGCAAGGTTGGGTAGAAGGCATCTAGCATGCTTGCTTAACCGGGGTATCTCGATTGTGCGTCGGTCACGCTCCCTGAGGTTGGGGCGTAACAAACTTGGTATCAGAGCCTAAGGTTTTAAAGTGTCCTAGGATGTCTCGAAGCCGTGTCTAGTATAGTCCTTCTTATGAGTGTGTTGTCGAACACATCTATAATGAGGAGGCTACCTGTACATTTATGAATTTCACCCTTCTTTGATACTCCAGATCGTGTGATAGAGCTCAAGATAAGAAGCTAATTTCCTCGTCATGTCTTATTTTCCAGATGGGTAATCCACGAGTTTGAAGCAGAGATAAGGGAATGACCTCGCCATTGAATCTGGGG
The DNA here is from genome assembly GCF_000390325.3 of Nicotiana tomentosiformis. Lineage (NCBI taxonomy): Eukaryota > Viridiplantae > Streptophyta > Magnoliopsida > Solanales > Solanaceae > Nicotiana > Nicotiana tomentosiformis. The sequence goes on from NC_090818.1 coordinate 78,903,736, forward strand.
GAGATTACACAAGAGTTCATTGGGAGAATGCGTTGATCCATGAAGGGATTGGAAGAACTTGTTGCTAAGGGAAGTGTCCTTGTTCCTACCAATGTCACCGCACCACCGGATCGTGTAGTGAGAGCATCTAAGAAACAAAAGAGGGTTGTTGGTACTAGTGAACGAGATTGTTTGATTTACAAGAAGCGTCACTTGGGAACGTGTTGGATGACCCTTGAAATATGTTATGGCTGTGAAAAGAGGGGGCACAAGAAGAACAAATGCCGTAGGTTGGGTACACACATCCCGGTCTGCCTGATATGCAGGAAGGAACATTTGGCGTCGTGTTGTGAGTATGCTCAGCAGCATGTTAGGGATGGCAGGTTTGGGAAATTCCAAAGGTCCACACAGCAAACCAGTACGGGATTTGTTACTCCCGCATTGGAGGCCTGGAGGAAGGATAAGGGGGATGCCTATGATGTAAGCAAAAAGGTGAATATCAGGTCAATGAGGCAAGTTAGTTTATCGGATCTCATCCCCGTTGTGTGAAGTGTGGGAGATGTCATTCAAGAGTATGTCACTATGGTACCAATGTATGCTATGAGTGTGGTATGAGGGGTCACATTCAGAGAGAATGTTGTTCGTCTCGCCAGAGCATGGGCGGCGGTGCGGCACAGCCATCCAGTTCTGCAGCTACTACATCCACGGTTCCTCCCCCAGCTCGAGACACTATAGCGCCCGCAGGGCGTGGAGCAACTAGGGGTGGTATCAAGAGCTCGGGAGGGCCCAACAGGTTTTATGCTATGAGGAGGCGTCAAAAGTCGGAAGCTTCTCCAGATGTGGGTTTATTGACTGTCCAATCTCATGATGTATATGTCCTTATTGATCCCAGTTCCACTTTTCCATATGTCATTCTTTATGTTGCTATGGAATTTAGCATAGAATCAGAACAGCTTTATGAGCCGTTCTATGTATCAATTCTTCGTACGAGACGTATCACTTGTGAATCCTCTTTATCACAATTATCTTACTTACAAGCAGGAATTGAGTTCTATAATGATTTCTTAGAATTGAGTTATAAGCCTAGGCTAATACTTTCCACTTGCTTCCCTAAATTCTCCACAAGGACTTTACCTGATTAATTTCTTATAGAACCTTCTGATTCAAATAGATAACATCTTCTCACTTGTGCTTATGCATGCACCGTCATAAACATTACCTATGTGGTATCAAATTATATGTAAAGTAGCCTAGTGTGGAGCTCCTTCTTGAGCCACTCTTTCTCTCTTGTGCATGTGACTCATATAGGTTGAACAGTCACTTTACTCCCTTTGTGAGCATTATCATAAACCCTTTTCACTGTCTAGTAACATGAGAGCATATCTCAGCACCTATCAGATGTGTACATGTCAATTGAAAGGGGTCACTTGTCCGCATAAAGTTCCTCTGAAACTTGGGATTCTCAGAAATTCGTCATTGGAATATCTATTGTTCGCCCATCTTAGTATAACTTTTGTGTCGACCTGGATCATGCCTCAGTGAGTAACTCACTTTGTTCCAAGTATTGTAGTTGCCCATGACGTGGCCTGATATTGCAGCTTGTGAGTTATTATAGCCGAAACATGTCCAGCTCATAAGAAATGTTCATTTTCTCTTTACACCTCTGCAAAGTGTACTGATTGTGATCCTTAGATTAGAAAATACGTCGTATTAGTTTCACGCCCCATGTTGAATAACCATGAGAGATCGTTTCCTTCTATATGTCATTGAAACACTTCCTTATTAGGCTCTCCGTCAAGACCAAATGAACTTTTGGGGTTATCATAGCATCACGTCTGCTCCTCATGTTTTTCCTATCCTTCATTTGCATCTGAGTACTTATCAAGTCACAAGATCCATGGCAAACTCATTATGGACATCTGCAAACCTTCCACGGTTATTTTATAGTGTCTCGCTGGTTTCCGTTATCTTTAAACAGTCATCTTCTAGAATCATTGACTATGTCATTGTCACGTGCAGAGAGTTTACAATCCTTAATGTTCCACATATCTAGGTGGATAGGTGTTATTTGTCTCTTCCCCGGAGCATCATATTACCCATTAGAACCTTTCTAACAAATGTATGATTTAATCCCAATACATGGTTCTCACATTATTAATATGTACTAGTTAACTCAATGTCCCATTTGTTGAATTGATGATGTCATCACAATGATTAATCATGCTAGCATTATTGGTAGTAAACTTCACATCCCTTGGGATATAACCTCCTGTAATGCCCTGCTCGGCACATTAATGAATTCCTGAACAATTTTAGCTCAATCTCGAACCCCGTTGTTCCTCCTTGTATTAAATCTACCGATTGAAGTAAGTTCAGCATGTCAAAGAAGACGCATCATTCCATGATCGAAATTGGGTAGGAACTCTATAGTCATATTCATTCTAGCACATCATAGAATAATGGTTGAAGTTCGCCAAGGATTTAGTTTGGGTGTCCAACATAGAGATTTATTTAGAGTTGAAGAAAGTGAATAGGTTATTCTCAGGATTTTCATCATGAAGATATAATATGAATTGTTAATAAAGGTAAAGTAGGTGTAGTACACATTGGGCCTTATGTAATCTTGAGGGAAATAGTCCGAACTACGCGTATGATGTCCCCTATCATTTTTCTCCTTGCACCCGGTGTTTCATGTGTCTATGTCCGAGAAGGGAGTTGGGAATCATTGTCTATCATTCCAGTTGAATCTATGGAATGTAAAGTTAATGGGTAATTGGCTTATGAGAGTGTCACGCCCCGACCTCGGGGAGCGTGACCAGCGTTCAATCGAGATACCCCGGTTAAACAAGCCTACTAGATGCCTTCTACCCAACCTTGCCCATTAACAATATAAGAATCAGTACAAGAGATAGACATGAAAAGAGTCAAGTGTTTCCCATTCGTTTCCCATTATTCAAAGTAGATTCATTTACGACTTCCATAATATTATAATTTTATAGATATGATGAAAAATATGTTTGCCACATACCAACACTTTTAGTTCATTACCCAACATCGAACACCACCCACAACCTGTCTACGGAGCCACTAAGTACAATAGAAGAGAAGAATGGAAGTGTCGGCAAAAAGGCACTGGCTACACCTCAAAACATAAAGTACAACGTCAAATGACATGAAATACGACCATTCTGCCATGAATGAAGAATCATATGTATGGCCAAGAGAGCCAATTAAATAATGATATTGTAAGTGTTGATGGGATTGAGCTCTATAATTATGTCCTTGAATTGAGCTATAACTCTAGGCTAATATTTCCCACTTGCTTCCCTAAATTTTCAACAAGGGACTATACTTGATGAATTTCTTATAGAACCTTTTTATTCTGATGGATAACATCTGCTCACTGGTGCTTATTCATGCACCGTCGTAAAGTTTACCTACGTGGTATCATATCTAATGTAAGGCAGCCTAGTGTTGAGATCCTACTTGAGCCACTCTTTCTCTCTTCGGTGTGCATGGATCATATGGTTTGAACAGTCACTCTACTCCTTTTTGAATATTATCATAAACCCTCTTCATGATAATATATGATACCACGTAGGTAAACAAAGAAGTAGAGTGACTGTTCAAACCATAGGAGCCATGCACACCGAAGAGAGAAAGAGTGGCTCAAGTAGGATCTCAACACTAGGCTGCCTTACATTAGATATGATACCACGTAGGTAAACTTTACGACGGTGCATGAATAAGCACCAGTGAGCAGATGTTATCCATCAGAATAAAAAGGTTCTATAAGAAATTCATCAGGTATAGTCCCTTGTTGAGAATTTAGGGAAGCAAGTGGGAAATATTAGCCTAGAGTTATAATTCTTCAACCCAAAAGATTTGTACCGTGGCTCATTTTCTACAATCCTCAAACCCATTAGCTTACCTCGGCACCACGAAACCTTAAATTCCTTGACGAAATTTTACCGGGCCTTACAGAGAGGTACCTAATTGTCATCCTTGCTAGATAAGTCCGGAAGTTGAGATTGCCTCCACCAGGTGCTATGGCTAAGTCTGTGAGTCGAGGAGATCACTTCGAAGGCCTAAAGTATTGTGGAAAGGGAATATTCTCACTTGTTTGTAGAGCCAAATGGATGTGATTCAAAAGATACTTTCTATGTGTTATGATTTAAATGTGTACAATTCATGTCAAGATACCACTTCTGTTAATGTAATGCCCTTAATGTTGAGGTCGGTGTTATTAATATATATTGTGATGTTTTGTTGAGTTGTGGATGTGTTGTTAGGAGTTGTTTTGGTGGTTTTCTAGTAGGTGGATACGCCCAATTACATGGGAGACTCTATCGAAATTTCTGAAAAATTTGGGAGTTAGTCAAATTTGGGGGCTTCAGATGTTTGAAAGAAGAGTCAAATTTTGTTGGGTATTTTTGGTGAACTCTACTCCTCATTCGAGAACGAATGATCCTAAGTGGGGGAGGATATAAGGCCCCGTTAAATTTTGCCTAGGAATTTAAGGTTTCGTGGTACCGAGAAGCGAGCCGCGGTACAGACTTTTTGGGTTAAAGAATGCTCTGAGGAGTGGATGGAAATGTTTTGGTAGAAGAAGGAAATTTTGTGGTATGTCGCGACCGCAGAACCGTTTCGTGGGCCGCATAATCATCGTGGAGTTGAGCAGAAAGTTGTTGAATTTTGAAGGTCATTTTGCGGTCCATTTTGCGATCGCATATCCATTTCGCGGTCCACATTTTTCGTCACAGATTTGGTACGAAGAACTCTGTTGGGTCATTACGTGGTCCATTTTGCGGCCGCATAAGTGGTCTGCGGGCCGCAGACCTGTCCAGACCATTCCTATTTTGGGCATCACTTCTGTCCATTTTGTGGACCGCATATCTGTTTTGTGGTACATTCTGTGACCGCAGACCTGAGTTTGGAGGGTCTATTTTCCTATTTTTTTAACCCGACCGCATTTTAATAAATAGCCTTTGGGACTTATTTTGGAATGCTTGTCTAATGATTTTAGAGAGAGAGGTACGAGCATTTTAGAGAGAGAAGGAGGAAATCTAGCATTCTAATTATCCAATCTTGCACCAACTGATAACAACAAAGTTGGAAATCCAAACTAGAGTAAGAATTTGAGAAGTAAATACGGAAGCAATAACAATAAAGAATTGAACAACTAGAATTAAAGTGCAGAAAATAAAGGATATGGGAAAATTCAAGGAAAGAATTCTAACACCTTCCAAGAACGCAAGTTCTATAGCTTTGACAAGATCCAAGAAACAACGTTTTGATTTATTGACGAAATCAAATGCCTTTACTTAAAAACAAATCAAAATAATATATTTGGATCTTGACCGCTTTATGAGTAACTTGAGACAATAATTAATAACTTGTATTAATCGCCTTATAAGAATACCACAAAGTAATTAATGATATCACAATAAAGAAGTTATCTTACTACCTTGAACTATGAACTAGTAAAGGTTGAAAGATAAATCTCAAAGCACAAGTAACAAAGGTTCAAAAGAACTCTCAAAGTATAATATTCTTAATCAATAATGAAGTGCCTCAATGAATGAGAAGAACTCCTTATTTATAGGAGTAAAAGTCCTTAAAATTAGGTGGGCTAGTTGCTAAGGCATAAAAAGTCATTAAATGTTGGTATGGTGGTTGCTAAGGACTAAGAAAAGTCATTAAAATTAGGTTGGGTGGCCGGCCAAATCCCTTTGGGGCAGATTTGGACCTTAAAACTGTCACTACCCAAACCGATGGGCCGCGATGGGCACCCGATACTTTACTCAATCGAGTACCAATGTAATGTATATTTTGTATCATACTATCATAGGTAAATGAGCCGGAAAGGCTGTCATGAGATAACTAGAATAAAACATGAGGAAATACTCGACATAGGATGGCCCAACATGATGTACTGACTTATACATATGACATACGGGCCTATAAGACCGTCACGATCCTTTATATACTCAAAACATAGGCCGACAAGGCCATACAAGTATCCATATACCTGACATCTTTCTACAATCCTCTAAGAGTAGATAAATACCATAAAGGTTGGGACAGGGCCCCGCCATACCAATCAATACATGTCCAAATCGTACTGACCAAATAAGCAACTCCGGAGCAAATGGAGCGCACCAACATCTTCCGCTGAGCTGATAACCTACTTGGAGGACTCTCAACATGTCTATTGGGACCTGCGGGCATGAAACACAGCTTCCCCAGGCAAAAGGGACGTTAGCACAAATAATGTACCGAGTATGTAAGGAATAAAAATCAATAAATAAAATACATGAGAGAAACATGGAGTAAAAGACTCAACATGTAAGTCTGAATAGCTCTATGAATCGTTTAATATTTACAATGTCGTGCATATGCGTATAAATGTCATATCATGTATAGATATATGCGTACATAACATCATCAAGCCTCTAAGGGCATCCCATGATATTTTCTCGGCCACTGTAGGCAAAATCATCAACATATACCAGCTGATCAGGTGGTGGTGCGTATATAACATTGTAACCTTTTCCCATATCCCATATATATATAATATACGCGTATATAACGCCATCTGCTCATGCGTCAATGTACATGTATAAATGAATGAAATGCATAATAAGTACGTTAATAAGATTTATCGGAATGTCATAAGATCAATATGCCTTCGGATAAACTTTATCAACTACGTATTTTTCTGAGACCCATGAACAGAAGATATAATGATAAGACACATGGAGAATCAAGAACATAGACACCCCTAGTACTTCTATGAATAGAGTCATTTATGAAAGCTGTGCGTTTGCTCGTTTTGTTTGCATCGTATGAGCCTTAACATATCTGAGCCGATTCTCTTGACAACCCTTCTATCACATGTCAATCGCGACAACACACGTAACGGCGAGATCGAGGTAGGGGAAAATCCGTATGATATTGATATTCTTGAGAAAGGTTGTGCCGTGCTCCCTTAGAATTTGCAATTCACGTTGCACCTTGTAGGGGTTCATAAGAATTCCTTTTGAGAATTCCATCATCCGTTACTTAGAAAGCATTGTCATTTCCCTTTAATGATGTAGGGAGGTGGTTTTTTTATCATAGAGATTGGGCCCCACTTTAGGTGATTACTTAGCCTAAAAATCTCCTAAACATGCCACCTAGTACATAAACCAAAGAGTCATTGTCACCTAAATTGTCTTGCTGCCACGTTGGGGGTGATGTCCCCACCTAATAATTATCCACAATTTCCTAATTAGCTTGCTAATCTCCCATTAAACCAATAATTAACCAATTACCCACATAATAATGAATTATCTCAAATTACTTAAAATACTAATCACTTTTAACACACTTTATATACCTTACTATCATTGTCATGTGGTACCTTACATGGTACTAGTCCATAAATACGGGGTATTATAGCTTGGACCATATTTTCTCCCAAATTGACAACCTTCAACGGAACTCATTTTCTTCCACTCGTTTACCCTCTGACCTTCACGGCTTTACTTTTCACTTGTTATAAATAGCATAATACTTATAACCTCAAAATAATCTTGTCCTTGAACTGATGTCAATTATCTTACGACAAATCCAACTACAATACTACGGGGTGTAACATCGTCGTAATACTTCAGAGTGTAACATACTAGTTTAGGCAATTGGTTTGGACTCCAATTGGGCAGCTTTTCAAACAACCCTTTTGGACCTCTTTTAAGCTCATTTTGAGCTCTTCTAGGTGCTCTTTTGCTGGATTTCAAGGGCCGATTTTGGGACCCAATCTTCCTGCTCTTGGAGTTCAATTTGGGCCACCAAATAATTGTGAAACTTGTACAATTCATCTCCTTTGGTATTGAGCTCTTCCTCTACAATTAAAAGCTTCTTTATTTGTCATGCCCCAAAATCGAGGAGCGCGATCGGCGCTCAACCGAGTGAACCCGACCGAGCAAGCTTGTTAGATTTCATTCTACCCAAACTCATCCACGAATAAAGATAATACATAATTTCATTAATTAGACACAAACGTGATCATGTCTACAATATCAATTCATTACCAATAGTTACTTCATTTCTAAAGTCTCCGTTCCACACATTTTTCATAATCTGAAATGGAAATAGGAATTCAAATACACCATAATGAGTTTGTCTTTCCCAGCACCAATACACAACCCACACTATATCTACGGAGCTTCTATAAATAAGGAAGAGTACAATGATAATGCCAGCAACAAGGCCCCGGCTATACCTCAAACAGAATACACAATGTACAAAAGATTTATGGACCCCGGGATGAAGTGGGGCTCACCAAGTCAGCTGGGAAGAAGGTGTACTGCTATCACTGATCAATATCTCCTGTTGTGGGACCACCTGCATCCATTTAAAGATGTAGTGCCTCCGGCAAAAAGGGACGTTAGTACCGTCGAATAGCACTAGTATGTATAACTAAACACCCTTTCAATAGAATGACAAATAATACAAACAAGATTATCATAATATCAATGAAAGCCTTAATCAACGTCAAACCTCAATTTAGGATCAAGACAGTGTTCAAATTAATTTCCATATCTCACATTAGGAGATGTTTAGCATCGATATACCATTGTTCACAATACCATTATTCACAATACCAATATCCACAATACCAATACCACCGTACCTTCAGCACGGAGTCCGATCACGACCCGATCGGCTAGGCTATTTCATTAGAGACATCAACCACAAATATTTTCAGTGTCAGTACCACCGTATTAACACGGAGTCCGATCACGACCCGATCGGCTAGGCTATCCATTAGGGACATCTACCACAATCACAATTTCAATTACAATTTCTAGCACAATCACCACCATGTGTACGGCATGGTGTCCGATCACGACCCGACCGGCTAGGCTGTCTTATTCGAGACATCAACCTTTTTATATCAATCATCGCATTTCATATTACTATCACATCTTTTCATTTCATTGGCACTAATGGCCATTGTTATAAGATCATTCTTGGCACGCTGGCCATATTTAGCATTCCATGCTCACCTTTTCACTTTCTAACATCAACATCATCATCAACAACAACAACAACAATTCAAATCAAGGCATGCAGTACACATGTGAGCAATTAAGAGTCTAAGGCACATAGAGATATTTCACAAAATTTTACATAATAGCCTTCGTTTATATTTAACTTGAAGTTGAACATTTCTAATGCACATCCCATATTTATAACACATCCTCAATTGATAACATAACATAAATAAAGCATTTGGAATACTTGTTGAACATATATCTTTCAACCCAATCTTACTCGGAACAGCCAATCTTATAATGATCCACTCGGGACTTACATAATTCACATGAATATCGAGGGATCCAATTCTAAAAGAAGAGTTTAGCCAACATACCTCAATTGAGCTTCCTTAAACTCTAAAATGTTCTAGAATTCTTAGCAACTTCAATCTATTGTAGAAATATAACAAATTGAATCAAAATTAGGAAGATAATTATGGTTCTAGCTCATTTGAGCATTTTATCAAATACTAGGTGTGCATTAAGGTTTCAAGGTCCTTTTATGGGGGATTCCATCATCCCGCAACCCAATCTTTACCATCTTTAGCTCAACAATCTTCCTACACCCTTTGATAACACATGCATGTAAAATAAACAACTCTCATGCCCAAAACCTATCTTGTTAATTACTTATTTCTAGAAAATATTTGAAATTGAGGGTTAGGGTGTAGAATCTTACCTCTAGCATAAAGACCTAGTGGGTTTACCTTCTTAATCTTCCAAAACTTGGGCAAGAATTGAAGAACAATTATTGAAGAACACCTTCTCACTCTGGGGCACTCTCTTTCACTCTAAAATGTCAGATTATAGCTCAAAAAATGGCCCAAAGAGTATATTTAACGAAATAGGGTTGGGTTTTAAAAACCCAAAAATTGATCTCCGGAACAAGATCTGCGATCGCATAATTGATATGCGGATTGCATATCGGTCGCATAATTGGTTACAAAACAACCAAAAGAACTGTCTGTGTATGCGGTCACTATGCGGTCGCATAGTCGACCACATAATTGCCTTCAATTTGGCCCTCTCCTGCGTCACTTCTGCGGCCATTATGCGGCCCGCAGAGTGATTATGCGGTCGCGCATAATGGACCGCATAAACGCGCTTTTCCGCCTAAATTTTTCCTTTACTTTCCGTTGCATTGTTCAACCCAAAAAGTTCAAGAATTTCTATAATACACAACACGTAAAACCAATTCGGTACCACGAAACATTATTTTCTTTTGCAAAATTTTACGGGGCCTTACATTATCCCCCACTTAGGATCATTCATCCTCGAATGAGGGTAAAAATCTCTAATTAGCATCTTATGCAACTCGGTTTTCATACCACACACTAGGAGCCCCAAAAATTTTCAAAAGTTTCACCAGAGTTTTCCTTGTAACTAGGCTTATCCACCTGTCAGAGAGCCCCAGAAACACATCCTAACAACATATACATAATCCAACGACATAACATAATACAAAACAACAACAATTGTGGCCTCATAAGCAATATATTTCCAGAAAGGAACATCCTTAACGCCAACTGTCCAAATGAAACAAAATTCATAGAAAGTAAGTCTTATAATTTCCTAGATCACAACTTTATAAATACATGGCCATTCAAACAAATAAGGATACGTTTTCTTTATTTCCTCCTCGGCCTCCCAAGTAGCCTCTTCAACCTTTTGGTTTCGCCATAGCACTTTCACGGATGCAATTTCTTTATTTCTCAACTTTCGGACTTGCCGATCAATAATAGAAACCGTAATCTCTTCGTAAGTCAAATTCTCATTTATCTCAATAGTCTCAACAGGAACAATGAGTGTCGGATCTCCAACTACTTTCTTCAATATAGACACATGAAACATTGGGTGTACTAATGACATCTCAGGTGGTAGCTCAAGCTTGTACACCACCTCACCGATCCTCTGAATGATTTTGTACGGTCCGACATATCTCGGACTCAATTTCCCTTTCTTACCAAATCGCATTACACCCTTTATGCGGGAAACTTTCAAGAATACCCAATCATCTTCTTTGAACTCCAAATCCCTACGACGAATATTTGAATAGGATTTCTGATGACTCTGAGCAGTCTTCAACCGCTCCTTAATGATTTTAACTTTTTCCATGGCCTGATGCATGAGGTATGGCCCTATCAACTCTGCTTCCCCAATTTCGAACCACCCAATGGGAGATCTATATCTCCTATAATATAAAGCCTCGAACGATGCATTTGAATGCTAGCATGATAGCTATTATTGTATGCAAATTCTATGAGTGGTAAATGATCATCCCAGCTACCTTTAAAGTCTAAAATACAAGCACGCAACATATCCTCAAGCGTCTGAATAGTCCGCTCTGCCTGCCCGTCAGTCTGCGGGTGAAAGGTTATACTAAGATTCACCCGAGTACCCAAACATTGCTGAAATTTCTTCCAAACTTTAGCAGTGAATTGTGCTCCCCCATCAGAAATGATAGAAACTAGGGTGCCATGCAACCTGACTATTTCTTTGATATACAACTGAGCATACTGCTCCGCTGTGTCGGTAGACTTAACCGGCAAAAAATGTGCTGACTTCATGAGTCGATCCACAATCACCCAAATTGAATCAAACTTGTGCGGAGTGCGCGGTAATCCTACCACAAAGTCCATATTAATCATTTACCACTTCCACATTGGAATTTCTATGTTCTGTGCCAACCCACCGGGCCTTTGGTGTTCAGCCTTCACTTACTAACAATTTGTACACTTTGCCACAAATTCCGCTACATTCCTCTTCATATCATTCCACCAATAGACTTCCTTAAGATCATGATACATTTTTGTAGAAATTCGGTGCACGGAATACCTAGAAGTGTGAGTTTCAGTTATAATTCTTTCATGGAGACCATCCACATTTGGAACACATAATTGTTGTTGGTACCTTAGTGTACCATCATCAATGCCAAGAGAAAAGGCTATGGTCTTATGTTTATGAATTCCCTCTTTCAATTTCACCAATAATGGATCATTGTATTGCTTCTCTTTGACTTCCACAACAAGCGATGATTCAGTCCTATTCGGCACAATTACCCCTCATTCACTAGCGTCCGTAAGATGAACTCCCAAATTAGCCAATCGATGAACTTCCTTAGCCAGTGGCCTTTGATATGCCTCCAAGTGTGCTAAACTACCCATAGGTTTTCGGCAAAGAGCATCTGCCACTACATTAGCTTTCCCCGGATGGTATAAAATATCAATGTCATAATCCTTGAGTAATTCAAGCCATCTTCTCTACCTCAGATTCAATTCCTTTTGCCTGAAAATATATTGAAGGCTCTTATGGTTCATGAATATATCCACATGGACCCCATATAAATAATGACGCTAAATTTTCAATGCAAATACCACAGCCGCAAGTTCTAAATCATGTGTCGGATAGTTCTTTTCATGATTCTTTAGTTGCCTAGAAGCATAAGCTATCACCTTCCCATGTTGCATTAATACACACCCAAGCCCGATTCTTGAAGTATCACAATACACCAAAAATCCATCTATACCCTTTGGTAGAGTCAACACCGGTGCCGTAGTCAATCTTGCTTTCAACTACTGGAAACTCTTTTCACAAGCATCTGACCATTGGAACTTAATTACCTTCTGCGTCAATTTAGTCAATGGGGAGGCAAGAGTAGAAAAACCCTCCACAAACTTTCTATAATATCCAGCTAAGCCTAAGAAATTGCGAATCTTTGTTGGAGTTGTAGGCCTCGGCCAATTCTTCACAGCTGAAATTTTCTGAGAATCGACCTTAATTCCTTCATTAGAGACTACATGACCCAAGAATATGATCGATTCAAGCCAAAATTCACACTTTGAAAACTTTGCATATAGCTGGTGCTGATGTAGAGTTTGCAGAACTACCCTAAGATGATCGGCATAGTCTTCTCGACTTCGTGAATATACAAGAATATCGTTAATAAACACTGTCACAAAAGAGTCAAAGAATGGTTTAAAACGCGATTCATAAGATCCATGAAGGCTGCTGGGGCATTTGTTAGCCCAAAAGACATTATAAGAAACTCAAAAGGCCCATACCGGGTCCTAAAAGCTGTTTTCGGAATATCCCGCTCCCTAATCTTCAATTGGTGATACCCGGATCTTAAATCAATCTTGGAGAAACACCTGGCACCTTGCAATTGATCAAACAAGTCATCTATCCTTGCCAGTGGGTACTTATTCTTGATTGTGACCTTATTAAGCTGCAGATAGTCAATACACATTCTTAGTGACCCATCTTTCTTTCTTACAAAAAGGACCGGTGCGCCCCAAGGCAACACACTTGGCCGGATAAAATCCTTTTTAACAAATCCCTCAATTGTTCCTTTAGCTCCTTCAATTCTGTCGGTGCCATTCTGTAGGGTGGAATAGATATAGGATGCATGTCTGGCATCACATCAATCCTAAAATCAATCTCCCTGTCTGGTGGAATCCCAGGGAGTTCATGTTATAACCCAAATTCACATACCATAGATCACGCCGTAAGTTAGTCGACGTAAATCCAAGAAGAGATTATCTTTGAGATGAAAGGAAGTTAATCCTATTGGTCTTAAACGATACAAGGGTGTATAAGAGTGGTTAACAAGTATTTGAAGTTAAACGAATCAAGGATGTTGTAACCTGTATTTTCGGGTAACACTAGAGGTGATTAATTGTCCCAAGAGGTCTTGTTTTAATGTATTTGAATAATATAATATCCGCATCATAAGTCTTGAAGTCAAGCGAGTTATGAAACAAAAGTCGATAAAAGTTGTCGCAACTTAGGTTTATAATTTTACTTAAACTTTAGGTCAAATATTACTGCATTTTTCTCCCAATGTGCTTGGAATTATAGGGTGATCTACCTATCAAATTGAAGATCTATGAGTCTAGTTTCCAACGCATTAAACCGTTCCTCGATACAATCTCGGAATAGAGAGATATTCGCATTTTCGTGAGAGTGCACCAAGCAGCTCTTTATGGGGCCCACATAGGCGGTTTAAGACATATGGATATATATAAGATACCTCAACCCCGTTTTAAGTCATTATTTTTCAGTATATTCAGACCTTATAACACTAAAAACACTCTCTCAAGGTTCTCTCATGATCCAAGACCCAAACAAAGGGCAAACAACACAAATCAAGCGTCGGGAATCCCGTGGCACTAGTAAGTTTCTGGTTCTTCTTGTTGTTGCTGATTTTTGTGTTGTTCCAGCTCGTGTGGGAGGTTTTTTTAAGTGTTTTATGTTCTGTAAATACTCCTTCAAGTTTTTAATATCAACCCTAAGTGATTTCAAGTCTTCTAAAGTAATTATAGTGCCGAAAAACCCGAATTGATTGCTAGTTTCGCTTCCTTGTTCTTGTGGCAGAATTGAAGGGATATTTCGTGGAAAATTAAGGTCAAATTGGAGTTGTTCTTTCTGTTTAAAGGTAAGGAACCTCTTACTCTATATATATTTAAGATTATCCAAGTTGCAGCTAAGTCGTTGAAGCTAGAACTTGTGAAATATATATCGAAAGGCTTGGTAGTAATGTTGTTGGTTGGTGGACTGTTTTGGAGGCTCAATATGATTATTAATGATGTTGTTTGGGCTGTTTGGTGATTGTATTGACTTGTGGGAAGTCATATAAATAGGGGAGGTGCTGTCCGTTTCATCGTAAAATAGGTTGTGGTCGATACATAATAGTTACGACGCTTAAACGATAATGATAGTGCCATTTGTCTTATTGTAGACTAAGGAGTCGTGACATTTGCATATCTTGAGGTTGGGCAGTATATACAAGGTATGTGAGGCTATCCCCTTCATTCTTTTGCACAACTCCGATTGTACATAATGTAATGAATGAGCTCCCAAAGATACTCTACTCTTAGAAGCTAGCAGTACTTACATTGCTGCACTTCTTATGAAACGATTGATATTGATGTTACTTCTCTTATTCTTATATTATCAATGTTGTTGGTAGTTCCTGATTCTTATAAGATTCTTGATGAAGAGTTAATCCTAATAACGTGTACGAAGGATACCAACCTTATGTCACTCCGAAAGGTTCAAAATGTGATTCCAATGAGTCCAGCATGCATCATATATATGTATCTATTTTACTCTACCGAGCCGCGCTATAGTCGGCCGGGTACGGCACCTATTGTGCAACCACTGATCAGTTGGGTTTTACCGAGCTCCACGTGGCCGGGTACGATTCTACCGAGCCCTATGATGGCCGGGTACGTTTTACCGAGCCTATTATGGTCGGGTACGATATGATGATGGTGATGCCCACAAAGGCGTATGTTTTAAAAGTTTATGTATATATATGTATGTATCATGTATTTCATGTCAGTAGCCCTCAGAGGTACCCAGATGTCACAGGTTGTATATTCTCTATCCCTGTTTACATTACTATTCTTACTTATGCTTTCTTGCCTCACATACTCAGTACTTTATTCGTACTGACGTCCTTTTTATTTGTGGACGCTGCATGTCGTGCTGCAGGTCCTGATAGACAGGTAGACGTAGCTCCCCCACCACAGTAGGCTATCCAGTTCAGCGGTTATTGGCGAGATCCCTTCTCCGGACTTGCCGTGGTCTTGTTATGCATTTTTGGTATAGACATTATGGGTATGTCGGGGCCCTGTTCCAGCAATGTTGTAGCACTTATGTTCCTTTAGAGGCTCATAGATAGGTGTCGACTTATGTATGGTTTAGAATGCCTTTTCGGCTAATTTTTGTTGTATAGTCTTTCATGGCATCATGATAGCTCGTACCTTATATATAGTTTCTTGATAGTCTTGTCGTCCCATGTTATGTATGTTCACTACATTATCTTTCATTGTTGGATGTTCATGATCCATGTCTACTATTTATATTGATCTTGTCGGCCCTTAAAGATAATAAGGAAGGTTAGATAAAATGTACGTTGGTGCTCGGCAAGTATGGCCCGAGTGCTAGTCATGACCCTCCAGTTGGGTCGTGACAAACTTGGTATCAGAGCAAGTCTGTCCTAGGGGATGTCTATGAGCCGTGTCTAGTAGAGTTTTGATTATGGATGTGTAGCGCGCCACATTTATAATCAGGAGGCTACGTGACATCTAGGGTTGTTACCTTCTTCCTGAATCTAGATCGTGCGTAGAGTTAAGTAGTAAGTATTCATATTTAATATTCACCTTGTTTTCTTTCAGCGATGCCTTCGACTAGGAAGCAAGCGATTAGTAAACGGCCTTATACAGCTGTGGGAGAGGGTAACATTCAGGTGATTCCAGCCAGAGCAGGCCAAAGTGAGGCTCAGAGTAAGATGCCGCCTCATACCTCTCCGTCTCCTCCAGAGGATATTAGGAGGCACCCAGTACATCTAGTTCCTCCGTCTAGCACTACAGATCATGATATGCGCAGTGCGGTGCAATTGTTGACTAGCTTGGTAGCTGCTCAGGCTCAAAGGCAGAATACCGGTGCTGCTGATAAACCGGTTAGTGCGAGAGTTCGTGATTTTATTAATCTAGACCCTCCAGTGTTTACCGGATCAGACCCCAAGGATGACCCACAAACATTTATTGATCATATTCATCGTACATTGCGGGTTATGCATGCTAGTGATACGGAGACAGTAGAGTTGGCTTCTTATCGGTTACAGGGTTTAGCGGTTTTCT